>NW_027332423.1:2433537-2494664 GCF_000442705.2 Elaeis guineensis | reverse complement strand
AGGCAGTCCACCAAAGAGCACTCTAGCTTCGAGTGTTGCTCCTAGATTGATTTTGATGATTACAAAGCAGATTGAAGGGATACAAATAATTTTAAAATGAAAAAGTCCTTATACTCTTCAAGGGCAAAATCATAATTTCACTAAAATCCTGATTTGATAGTACCATTTGGTAGAACAAATGATTTGAAATCTATTGGTGAAAATTTCATTGTGTTTGGACTTATATTCTTGATGTTGTGAAGGTTTGAAGTGCATGAGTCGACTCATGAGTCAACTCATGGCACTGTGAGCTGATTGGCATGCAAAAATTCTCCTTGGCACGCTAGTTTTCTGGCTTGGCACGACCTGTGAGTCGACTCATGAGTCGACCCACAAGGCATGAGTCGACTCATGAGTCGACCCCTGCTAATTTGAGCCAAGAAATTCCAGAAAAGCATTCTCTGGTTTTTGCAACAGAGGTCGACTCATGAGTCGACCCCTGAAGCATGAGTCGACTCATGAGTCGACCCCTGCGACGGGAAATGTCAGCAACGGCTATTTTTTTGCCCATTTTAATTGCCATTTATGCTTCCTAAAAATCCTCTAACGGCTCTTTATCTACCTAAATTATTTTCTCTTGCTTCTAATGCTACAAAATGCTTTAAATGGTGAAAAAAATTGCAGATTAAATAGTGGATCAAACGTGAAATCAAAAGAGAAGAGGAGCAGAGAAAGAGAGAGAAGAATAGAAGAAAGGATCCAAAATTTGCAAGAAAAAAGCCTGAGATCAACGAAAAATCCAAAAAAAAAAAGAGAGAGGATCCATAATATACCAGAGAGATTGTGAAAGAGAAAAGCAAGATCTTTCAAGGAGAGAATTCTTCACGCCTATTGTTTCAACCTTGATCTAGAGATCGTTCAAAGCTTTCAAGAGATCTTCAATCAACAATCAATCTCTTCTCAAGCATTCAAGCGTTCATCCACTTTGAGAAATTTCGAAAAAGGGGTTCTTCATTTGAGTAAAGCTTTTATTGTTATATTCGCTCATTTAAAGGAGCTGTTATTGTATTAATTTGTGCTCTAAATTTTCTAACTCTTTGTGAGTTTTTGTTCTTATTTTTGGAGAATTTCCAAAACAAGGAAAGGTTGATCCGAACCCGAAATCGGAGTGTTTTGGGTTTACTTGTACCCGAGAAACAAGTGTTCTAGCTTGGGATAGCTAGTGTCGGAGTTTCCGACATTTTGTATTCGGGTTGAATACAAAGGATAGTGGATTGAAATTCCCAAGTAGGATCTTGGGGAGTGGATGTAGGTGCAAGGTTAGCACCGAACCACTATAAATCCTTGTGTTTGTGGTGTGCTTTATCTCTTCACTTTATTTCTTTATTTTATTCTTGCATTCCTGCTTTAGGTAATTAATATTGAATTAAAGTCTTTGTTTTGATCTTCATAAGTAATCTGTTGGGCTTAAAATTTTTAGAAACCCAATTCACCCCCCCCTCTTGGGTTGCATAGCTGGGCAACAAGTGGTATCAGAGCCGGTGCTCTAGCCCTTCTTTGATCTAATAATCAAAGAGCCAAAGATCTATGGCAACCCATGTTGGTACTTCTCTAGCCGAGGGGCAATCAACAAACCGACCTCCACTTTTCAATGGGTCTAATTACACCTATTGGAAAGCTCGGATGAAGATTTTCATACAAGCACTCGACTATGATATGTGGAGTATCATAGTGAATGGTCCTCACACACCCACCAAGATTATAGATGGTGAGAAGTCAACCAAACCCGAGAAAGAATGGGATGAGGTTGACAAGAAATTGGCACAATTAAATGCCAAAGCCATGAATGTTCTTTATTGTGCACTAGATGCAAGTGAATTTAATCGCATTTCTACTTGTGCATCTGCTAAAGAAATATGGAATAGGTTAGAAGTCACCCATGAGGGAACAAATCAAGTAAAAGAGTCTAAAATAAACATGCTTGTACATAAATATGAATTGTTCAAAATAGAGCATGATGAGTCCATAACTGCTATGTTTACTCATTTTACTGATATAATCAATGGTTTAAAGAGTCTTGGCAAATCTTATACTAACAGTGAACTTGTAAGAAAGATTCTCAGGTCACTGCCAAGAACTTGGGAAGCCAAGGTGACTGCCATCCAAGAAGCAAAGGACTTGAACACTCTACCTCTAGAAGAGCTTCTTGGATCCTTGATGACTCATGAACTTAGCATGAAGCAACATCAAGAGGATGAAGTCAAAAAGAAAAGAACCATTGCCCTCAAATCCACAACTTCGCCTGATTATGAAATGGATGACTCTGAAGATGAAGATCAGGATGAAGAGATGGCTCTCATCACCCGAAAATTTAAGAAGTTTCTAAGAAAAAGGAAACAGGGGATGAGAAAGAAATTCACAAAAGGGGAACAAAGCAAAGAAAAAGAGAAAGATCAACCCCCTATATGCTACGAGTGCAAGAAGCCAGGACATTTCAGATCCGAATGTCCACAATTGAAGAAAGGTCCAAAGAAGTTCAAAAAGAAGGCAATGATGGCGACCTGGAGTGCGAGTGATGACTCAAGCTCCGACGAGGAAACCTCAACAGAACAAGCCAATCTGTGCCTGATGGCACATGAAAATGAGGTAACTTCTGAATCCACTAGTGAATTTACTTTTGAAGAATTGCATGAAGCATTCTATGATTCAATTGATGAATTAAAGAAACTAGGGAAGAAAAACAAAGAGCTGAAATTGGAAAATCAGTCCTTAGTGAAACAAGCTAAAAATCTTTCAATTGAAAAATTCACCTTGATTCAAGAAAATCAAAACTTAAAGGATGAAATGAACAAGCTAAAATCTATAGTAGATAAGTTCACCTTAAGTTCAAACAAACTAAATATGATCCTTGAAAATCAGAAAGCTATATATGATAAGGCTGGACTTGGTTATAAACCCCTGAAGAAACAAAAATTTCTGAAGGATATTTATGTAAATTATTCAAGCAACAAGTCTACAAATATTACTTGTTTTAAATGTGGAAGAATAGGACATAAATCATACACATGTCTTATTAACAATCATGCAAACACAAAGAAAATATGGGTTCCAAAAGGAACCATTCTGACTAACCTGAAAGGATCCAAGAAAGCTTGGGTACCTAAGACAGAAATGTGACCTTTGCTTGCAGGTGTGTCTAGCATCCCAAGAAGGAAACAGAAAATGGTATCTTGACAGCGGATGCTCGAGACACATGACTGGTGATGAATCACAATTCATCACGCTTGATGCTAAGGATGGAGGGATGGTCACCTTTGGAGATAATGGCAAAGGAAAGATCATCGGGATAGGTAACATTGGTATCACTCCCTCCAAATACATTGAGAATGTTTTATTAGTTAAAGGTTTAAAGCATAACTTACTTAGCATTAGTCAATTCTGTGATAAAGGGTATAAAGTAAGTTTTGAATCATCTGTTTGCATCGTGACGAGTCCTATTGACGATGGCATTAAATTTATAGGACATAGGCATGGCAATATTTATATGGTAGACTTGAATGATTTAACTAAATTAGACATGCAATGCCTAGTTTCCTTAAGTGCTAAAATAAATGAGACTAGTTGGCTGTGGCATCGTAGACTTGCACACATTAGCATGCATTCTCTTTCAAAATTAATTAAAAATGATTTAGTTCTCGGTTTGCCAAAACTAAATTTTGAAAAGGAAAGAATTTGTGATGCATGCCAATTAGGTAAACAAACTAGAGTATCATTTAAATCCAAAAACACTGTTTCAACTTCTAGACCTTTAGAGCTCTTACATATGGATTTATTTGGACCAACTAGAACCACTAGTCTAGGAGGAAAACGATATGAATTTGTAATAATTGATGATTACTCTCGTTTTACTTGGGTTTTCTTTTTAGCTCACAAAAATGAAACTTTTCAAATTTTCACTAAATTTCATCGAAAAGTCACTAATAAAAAAGGGTTTTCAATTCAAAATATTAGAAGTGATCATAGAACAGAATTTGAAAATCATGACTTTGAAAATTTTTGTGATGAAAATGGAATTGGCCATAACTTCTCTGCTCCTAGGACACCCCAACAGAATGGGGTAGTAGAAAGGAAAAACAGAACCTTAGAAGAAATGGCCCGTACCATACTTTGTGAAAGCAACCTTCCAAGATATTTTTGGGCAGAAGCTATTAACACAGCATGTTACATTTTAAATCGTGCTTTAATTAGACAATTTTTAAAGAAAACCCCCTATGAACTTTGGAAAGGAAGAAAACCAAATATTGCATATTTTCATGTTTTTGGTTGCCGATGTTTTGTATTAAATAATGGCAAAGAAAAACTTGGTAAATTTGATGCAAAATCAGATGAAGCAATCTTTCTAGGTTACTCCTCCACTAGTAAAGCATTTAGAGTGTTCAACAAAAGAACTTTAGTAGTTGAGGAGTCCATACATGTTGTCTTTGATGAATCTAACGATCTTCCTTCAAGGAAGAATGAGGGTGTTGATGATGCAGATCCACTAATAGAAGGTATGAAGGAGATCACTCTGAAAGACTCAGCAACTCCAGAAAACAAGGATCAAGAAGTCAAACAAAATGAGAAAGGTGAAGAAATTCAAGAACAACCTCAAGGTACAAATGACTTACCCAAGGAATGGAGGTATGTTCACAACCACCCTAAGGAGTTAATAATTGGTGATCCTATGCATGGGGTAAAAACCCGTTCTTCACTTAGAGATGTACTTAATCATTGTGCATTTGTATCTCAACTTGAACCTAAAACTTTTGAAGAAGCTGAGAATGATCATAACTGGATTAATGCTATGCAAGAAGAACTTAATCAATTTGAAAGAAATAATGTTTGGACCTTAGTGAAAAGACCTAAAGATTATTCAATAATTGGTACAAAATGGGTCTTTAGAAACAAATTAGATGAGCATGGAAATATAATTAGAAATAAAGCAAGACTGGTTGCTAAGGGATATAATCAAGAAGAAGGAATTGATTTTGATGAAACCTTTGCACCTGTTGCTAGATTAGAAGCCATTAGACTTCTACTTGCTTATGCTTGCTTTATGAAATTCAAACTATTTCAAATGGATGTTAAAAGTACATTTTTAAATGGATATATCTCTGAAGAAGTATATGTAGAACAACCCCCTGGATTTGAAAATCATGCTTTTCCCAATCATGTCTTTAGATTAAATAAAGCTTTATATGGTCTAAAACAAGCACCTAGAGCATGGTATGAAAGGCTAAGCAAATTTCTACTAAATAATAGTTTCTCAAGAGGCAATGTAGATACAACCCTATTTATTAAAAGAAACCAAAATGATATGCTAATTATACAAATTTATGTTGATGACATAATTTTTGGGTCTACTAATGAATCCCTTTGTCAAGACTTTGCTAAGCTTATGCAGGGAGAGTTCGAGATGAGCATGATGGGAGAACTCACCTTCTTCCTCGGACTCCAAATCAAACAATCAAAAGAGGGAATCTCCATCACCCAAAGCAAGTACACCAAGGAACTACTCAAAAGATTTGGAATGGAGAACTGCAAACCAATTGGCACACCAATGAGTCCCTCAAGTAAGCTTGACAAGGATGATGAAGGTAAAAGCGTAGACTTAAAATACTACAGAGGTATAATTGGCTCATTATTGTATTTAACTGCAAGTAGGCCTGATATCATGTTTAGTGTTTGCTTATGTGCAAGATATCAATCTAATCCTAAGGAATCTCATTTGAATGCCGTTAAAAGAATCCTTAGATACTTAAATGGTACACAAACTATAGGGTTATGGTACTCTAAGGACTCACAAATTAATTTGTTAGGATTTTCAGATGCTGATTTTGCTGGATGTAAATTAGATAGAAAAAGCACAAGTGGAACTTGCCAATTTCTTGGAGTAAACCTAATCTCATGGTTTAGCAAGAAACAAAATTCGGTGGCACTGTCTACGGCTGAGGCCGAATACATTGCAGCCGGAAGTTGTTGTGCTCAAATCTTGTGGATTAAGCAATAACTCGAAGATTTTGGAATCAAACTTAATGAAACACCAATAAAATGTGATAATACAAGTGCCATAAATCTATCTAAAAATCCAATACAACACTCAAGATCCAAACATATTGAAATAAGACATCATTTTATAAGAGAACATGTTCAAAACAAAAATATAATTTTGAATATGTTTGCACTGAAAATCAATTAGCCGATATCTTTACAAAGGCCCTTAGTGAGGATAGATTCTGTGAAATTAGGAGAAAACTAGGAATTCTAGATCCATTTGTCTGAAATTTCTCAATTTCCAAAGAATAGATGTCAAAAACTCTTAGAACTCAATTTTCAACATCTATCCTGGTCTCAAAAGCTCAGATTTATCACTCTAAAAACTTATCATTGAGCAAAATTCCTTCTCTCAAAATTTTAAATTTTTCTGAAATTTATTCATATTTTTTCTGATTTTCTGAACTTCATGAGTCGACCCCCATGAGTCGACTCAATGGCAAACTTGTAAATCTCACAAACCTCCATCGGGTTCATTGTTTTTAAACAGGAAACCCTGTTCGTGAGACGACTCATCTTCCCATCGTTCTTCTTCCAAAAGCCGTCTTCTCCAACTCTTCTTGCTCCAAATCCAAGGATCAATTCTGAGGCAATTCTCCCTCCTACTCTCCACCAAAAATCGCCTCCTTGGAAAAGAGATTTCTCGTGCTTTCTCGCATTGCTCGGCGCGGGTGGAACATGCCCTAGAACTTCACCGTTCATTCAAAATCCGCTTCTTTTCTCCTCCAAAATCTCTCTTTATTCTCTTGTGATCCCTCCTTCACTGAATTCAAGTCTCCTTGTCTGCTACTTTATTGGATATGGCTCCAAAAATAAAACTTCCCCAAAGAAGAAAATCAATCCGAGAGCCTGAGGAAATTGTCCGAAAGAAAAGGCATGCTCAGTTTTCTAGTGTTTCCACTCCAGTTTCAATACCTGCTCAAGGTCCCTCTCAATCCTCAATAAGCCCCAGTGTAAATCCTCTTTCTGATAGAAAAGTAGAAACCGAAAAAACATAGACTTTCGGTTCTTTGAGAAAGAAGGCTTTACTTTTGCTACCAAGATCAAAAATCAAGGATGGGAACTTTACTGCTCCCTTAAGGAAGTCACCTATGTTGATCTAGTCAGAGAGTTCTACCAGAACCTAAATTATGGAAACGGGTCAGTGACTTCAACTGTAAAGGGGATTGACAAATGCTTGGATCCTAGGATATTGGGAGAAATACTTCAGTTGCCTAGTGAAGGATACTCATATATGGAACTCCCAATTAAAGAAGAAGGGATCAGAATTATCTTAGGAGAAACTTTTTCAGGAAGTTTAAACAAATTGGAAGCAAAGCTATTGTCCATTGAGATGAGGGTCCTGCATCAGATAGTTTCAAAACTCTTCTTTCCTAGGAGTGGTAGACATGACTTACTTTCCGACAGAGATGTATGTGTCATGTTTCATATCATCACTCAGACCCCCCTAAACCTCCCCACACTTATGATAGAGGCCATGAGAGAAACTTTGAACAGATCCAAGGCACACTTGCCTTATGGTATGGCTCTTACTAGAGTATTCAGGAGGTTTGGAGTTAGCTGTGAGGGGGAGACACCTACCAAGCTCTCACATGTGGACACTTTCAACCAACACAGCCTGCACCGAATGGGAATTACAAAGACTGTTGGTGGTTAGATCAAGGGCTCTGAAGAAAGAGCTGAGGAAAGAGCTGAAGACAGAACTGAAGGCAGAGTAGAAGAAGAAGGTCCATCTTCTCCTGTACATGATTTCAGGGCAGCTTCACCAGATATCCAGTTCATTCCTGATACTGAGGCTGGCCCTTCTGAGTTTACTAGGATGCCCACACCAGTGTATCAGCCAGAGAGCAGAGCACCTCATTCAGAGTTCAGACTGGCTGATGATCAGATCGAGCATATTTCACAGCGTGTGGCTTCTTTGCTGTCTAGCCAGTGGAGTAGTACTTCTTTTGCACCTGGAGCTACCTCTTCTGATCAGACCATTACTCCACATATCTCCACTGTGTTTCAGATGATTTCAGATCAGTCCATCAGGATACAGCAGCTTGAGGATACAGTCTGGAGACTGACTGGCAGAGTTCTTGACTTGCAGGGGCAAGTCCTTGCATTGGCCCATCCCCAGCCACAGGAGTCTACTATTGAGGTCACAGACCTCACTGCAGAGGCTGGCAGGCTCAGAGGAGCTTTAGAAGGTGGATATGAATTACTAAGGAAAGAGATCCGAGGATCGAGTGAGCATGCTACCACCCAGTTCACTGCTCTACTTCAATCTGTTTCCAGAGCACTGAACGTACTTGATTCTATTAGACTCACCCTTTCTGTTCAGTCCCTAGCATCTCAGCGTTCTCAGCCACCCAGTTCATCTCGTTCTCCTGCTCGTGCCAGAGGCAGACGGGGTAGAGGACGCACTTCTGATCCATCATCTCCTCACCCTATATCTGATGACTCCGATCATTGACTTATCTTGATTTTTACTAGGTCCTAGGAGTTAGTATCTTGTTCTAGGATCTATACCTCGGGGCCATGTATTGAAATTAGCTGGTTGAATTTTATTTTTAAGAACTATGTATTGAAACAATTATGATATTAATGGAATCATCTTTTACCTATATTTTTACCTCTTTGTAATGATCATATTTTGGTTATATATTTT
The DNA here is from genome assembly GCF_000442705.2 of Elaeis guineensis. Classification (NCBI taxonomy): domain Eukaryota; kingdom Viridiplantae; phylum Streptophyta; class Magnoliopsida; order Arecales; family Arecaceae; genus Elaeis; species Elaeis guineensis. The sequence goes on along the minus strand of NW_027332423.1, from coordinate 2,485,939 downwards.
CTTCTTGTTGAAATATTGTCTTCTCCTTGTTGTTGTTTGCTGTTGATAATTGCTATATTAAGGGGGAGCAAACATCTGTGAAAAACTCTAAAGAGGAAGAAAATAAAGAATATTTCAGAAAAAGAAAAGGAAGAGTTAACTATGTGTGATGATGTCAAAAAGGGAGAGAAATTAAACAAAAACAAAAATTGAAATTAGACAAAAAGCAAAACCTTAAATTATGAGAAAAAGGGGGAGAAATTAAACAAAAACAAAGATTAGAAGATTAAAACAAATATTAGAGAAATTAAACAAATATTGAAGAAATTAAATAAATATTGGAGAAATTAAACAAAAATAAAGATTGAAAGATTAAACAAAACTTTGAGAAATTTGGTATCGAAATTTGGTATCAGACAGAACTTAAACAAAAAGTTATCCATCAAAAGCAAAATCATAAGTACAATGCAAATAAGTATTTTTTTTATGCTCTGATATATTTCAAAATTCAAACTTGCTCTGATACATCTTTTGAAATTTTATTTACCTTGATACAACTTAAGAAATTTGTTTTACTCTGATACACCCTACAATTTCTTTTAACTTGCTCTGATACATGATAAAATTTAATCCGATACAGTGTGAAGGTTTCTCTGATAAATTATAACATTTGATCTGATACAGTGAGAAAGTTTCTCTGATATATATTTTTTTTGCTCTGATACAGTGTGAAATTTTCTCTGACATTTGCTCTAATACACTGTGAAATTTTCTCTGATATATTATAAAATTTTTTTGCTCCGATACATTATAAATCTTTTCTGATATTATTGTAAAAATTATTTTTCTTGCTCTGATACATTGCAAAAGTTATTTATCTTCTCTTGCTCAAAATGATTTAATACCCTTTTCAAATCTTTAAAAAAATGGACAAACTATTTTTGCATTTATATTACATGCCAAAAGAATCATACTCTTTTCAAGCATATACACCTATAATGGATTCTTTTGAAATTAATGCATTAACATAAGTATTTTTGTTCAAATGTTTTGTCATCATCAAAAAGGGGGAGATTGTTGCTCCTAGATTGATTTTGATGATTACAAAGCAGATTGAAGGGATACAAATAATTTTAAAATGAAAAAGTCCTTATGCTCTTCAAGGGCAAAATTATAATTTTACTAAAATCCTGATTTGATAGTACCATTTGGTAGAACAAATGATTTGAAATCTATTGGTGAAAATTTCATTGTGTTTGGACTTATATTCTTGATGTTGTGAAGGTTTGAAGTGCATGAGTCGACTCATGAGTCAACTCATGGCACTGTGAGCTGATTGGCACGCAAAAATTCTCCTTGGCATGCTAGTTTTCTGGCTTAGCACGACCTGTGAGTCGACTCATGAGTCGACCCACAAGGCATGAGTCGACTCATGAGTCGACCCCTGCTAATTTGAGCCAAGAAATTCCAGAAAAGCATTCTCTGGTTTTTGCAACAGAGGTCGACTCATGAGTCGACCCCTGAAGCATGAGTCGACTCATGAGTCGACCCCTGCGACGGAAATATCAGCAACGGCTATTTTTTTGCCCGTTTTAATTGCCATTTATGCTTCCTAAAAATCCTCTAACGGCTCTTTATCTACCTAAATTGTTTTCTCTTGCTTCTAATGCTACAAAATGCTTTAAATGGTGAAAGAAATTGCAGATTAAATAGCGGATCAAACGTGAAATCAAAAGAGAAGAGGAGCAGAGAAAGAGAGAGAAGAATAGAAGAAAGGATCCAAAATTTGCAAGAAAAAAGCCTGAGATCAACGAAAAATCCAAAAAGAAAAAGAGAGAGGATCCATAATATACCAGAGAGATTGTGAAAGAGAAAAGCAAGATCTTTCAAGGAGAGAATTCTTCACGCCTATTGTTTCAACCTTGATCTAGAGATCGTTCAAAGCTTTCAAGAGATCTTCAATCAACAATCAACAATCAACCTCTTCTCAAGCATTCAAGCGTTCATCCACTTTGAGAAATTCCGAAAAAGGGGTTCTTCATTTGAGTAAAGCTTTTATTATTATATTCACTCATTTAAAGGAGCTGTTATTGTATTAATTTGTGCTCTAAATTTTCTAACTCTTTGTGAGTTTTTGTTCTTATTTTTGGAGGATTTCCAAAACAAGGAAAGGTTGATCCGAACCTGAAATCGGAGTGTTTTGGGTTTACTTGTACCCGGGAAACAAGTGTTCTAGCTTGGGATAGCTAGTGTCAGAGTTTCCGACATTTTGTATTCGGGTTGAATACAAAGGATAGTGGATTGAAATTCCCAAGTAGGATCTTGGGGAGTGGATGTAGGTGCAAGGTTAGCACCGAACCACTATAAATCCTTGTGTTTGTGGTGTGCTTTATCTCTTCACTTTATTTCTTTATTATATTCTTGCATTCCTGCTTTAGGTAATTAATATTGAATTAAAGTCTTTGTTTTGATCTTCATAAGTAATCTGTTGGGCTTAAAATTTTTAGAAACCCAATTCACCCCCCCCCTCTTGGGTTGCATAGCTGGGCAACATCGAGTCATCATTAGACTGAAAGTTTTACACAGATCACTGGATGCGAATGGATATATGGGAGGCCCTCTTGACTGATGGAGCACTAAGGAGTCCTTTCGTAAGCGGTAGAAGGCACAACACAATCAGACCATCCAGCAAGATCCGATCAAGCACACCGATGGCTCCGTTGGCACACATATTGTGATCGATAGATTGATAAAAATTTTATACTTAAATTAATTTCATATTGAATTGATCATATATATATTTTAATTAATTTAATTTTATTATTTATTTATTGTAGACATGGCAGCTGGGTTGTGCAATAGGATAGCTGTAGAAATGGGAGACCACACACTAGTCAGGAGGACTGGTAATTACTTAAATCTTAGATCTCGACAGATCACAGTAACAACTAAAAATATTATTTATTATTTTTATACATATTGATATGCATATGAAAGATGTCGCATATCCAGAATCATGCATACAGAAATTAGGATATGCAGATTTTTAACTTTTAAAAATTATAACTAGCGAAATAAAAATTTTGATCTAGATTAAATAATTCAATCTATCTAATATGCATGAAGTAGATCTAATTTACAGTTAATTGGATCGATCACATGCAAGATTTAAGATACTAAAATTTAAATTAGATTTAAATAAGAATAAAAATTTGGAGATCCAATCTCCATACTTTTGCATGGGTAGATGATCTCCACGGTTGATGATCATGGTAATCCGATGAAGTCCTCATCGAGCCGCATATGCATCTGGTCTCTATAAATATCCACACAAGATCCTCGATCTGATCAGAGGTCTGCATCTTCACTGGGGTGCTAGCTCCCTTGCAGAAGATACTTTCTAACAGTTGATTCTGATTTCTCCTTCGGATCTCAAAGACTCTCTTAGATCTTGAAGAAGACTTGGAGGAAGATTATGTGGAAGAAGAAGAAGAATAAGAGAAACCTTTTCTCTCTTCCCAAAATCTCTAAAAATAAACCCTAGGACCAACCCCACAAGAGGAGACACCTCTCCTCAGATACCTCACGCCTAAAAGAAAAATTGAGGTCCTCTCTCCCTTATTTTTTTCATGGTGAGAAACCCTGTCTCATGATTATGAATCAGATGTATTACACACCCAAAATCCTATCTTTAAATAGGCATACAAGAGAATTAGATAAGGATGAAAGCCTTATTTTGATAAGGCTTAGGAAGGGGCGTCCAACTCTTGGACGCTGCCCTTATTTTGTGTATGTAATAGTTGATGGAAAGAAGCCTTGGGGGCAATTTCTTCACATTGAAAGCTTCTCCTTTTGTTGCACAAAAGAAGGCTTTTAGTAGGTAGCATCCAAGGGGAGATTGGATGAGATCAAATCTCATCCTAATAAGAAATCAAATTTCAAAACATTCCTTATCTTCCTTTGGCACTGAGAAGGGGTGACTTGGCTTCAGATTTAACGCAAGAAATCTCACACTAAAAGATAAGAAGTGGAGGTGGGAATATAGTTGGGTGTGGGCTTTAGTTAGGTGCAAGGAGGAAGAGTCCTAGTCAAAAAGGACTCTTATTTGTTGCCTTATTCAAACCTTAATCAATCCTAATCTAATTAGAAATTATTGGACCCAAAGAGAATGAAATCTTAATCAAATTAGGAATCCAAACTCTCTTGATTAAATTCTAATCTAATTAGAAATTAATTGAACCCAAGTCCTGATCAAATCAGAAATTAATCTTCCTTGCAATTGAGTTATCTCATAACTTAATTAGGCTTGATCTAATCAAACCCAAACCAATCTAAATTGAATCTAGAGACCTAATTTCATCCCTATTGGTTAATCAAATTGAGCCAATTAGTAATTTAATTACTAATTAATCCTTCTAGACTCATTAATATTTAGCGAATTAATTTATTGCAACTCTTGCACTGGATTAATGATCAATCATATTGACGATTAGACCCAATAATGATTCACAATCACTAATCAACTATCTGATCAGACAAAGACCTCTTTTATATGTGATCTCATAGATTTTATTCTATTTGGTAGTAAGATATACTACAATCTCCATCACAATATCATGAAAACTCCTTTCGATAGATTGGAACGATTCCAACTCTATCCATCAAGGGTCATCGATCATCAAGATGATGCTCGATGAGTCTCACGATCCACCAGTAATACCTAACAGTATATAGTGATAATCCAATACATTAAAATATTAAACCTCTAGGTATAGTTACCGTGTAGTTTGGTTCCTCTATCATGAGTCCCGACAAGATGCAGGTTAAAAAAAACTCATCAAATTCGTTTATCCATCATATGTCAGATTCAATCGACTTGAGTCTATATGAAATCTTATAGAGACTCCTTTCCATCATTCACCTATCATGGTCATAGATTTTAGGACTCAGTCTCATGAACTGCATAGGACATCTCTCTATCTATCAGAGTCGACAGATCCCATCTTGGTATGCATCCTATTCCAAAAATGGACCTACTGTAGCCAACAATATACCGTAAGATTTCGAATGGTTATATAACCAAGTAATTATGCAGTCAAACTACAGCAACTCTACTATGAACAGCTAAAGCACTGCAGGTCAAAGAACTATATATACCACTACAACTTTGACTAAATCACCAACGAGTGGATAGCCATCCTAGTGACTTCTCATATTGGTCATACTCAGTACCTTTGATCTCTATCAAATATCTGTACTCTCACTCTAGTATCTCCATACTGTCAACTCAAGACTCATTTATTCATGAAGAAAAGTGATATATACATCGATCTATTTGGATCAGTCACCATTCCTATGACAATCCATCGATCGAGAGCATTTAGGAATTAACCACTAATGAGATGTGCCTCAAATTCTCAACTCTTGAGAACATGTGTCATCATCCATTAATTTTTCAGATGATTCACGAACACAATTCAAACACAACATGAATAAAAATTATCCAAATTTTATTTATTTAAAAATTTTAATTATAAAATTATGCCTCTAAAATGTATACATGTATCAGTCAATTTGGCTTCTTGGTATATATCTAATAAACTCCCACTTGATCTAAAATCAATTGGCCATGTACCCAAGCCCCATCTTTTCAAAGTAAACTTCAGTCTTCTATTGGCTCAGTGACTTGGTCAGTGGGTTAGCCACATTCTCTATGGAATCAACTTTCTGCACCTCGACGAATTTCTTCTCGAGATATTCACGAATTAGATGAAACCATCGCTCAATATGCTTAGACTTCTGATGAGATCTTGGTTCCTTAGCGAGTGCTATGACACTACTGTTGTTGCAGAAGTGTAGAATGGCAACTGATGGCATCACACCCAGCTCCACAACAAACTTTTTAAACCAAAATCCTTCCTTAGCAGTCTCTGATGCGATGATGTACTCTGCTTTCATGATGAAATTTGCAATAATCGATTACTTGAAATTTTTCCAACTAACTGCACTACCATTACACAAGAATATAAAATCTGATATAGACTTTCTATCATCAATGTCAGACATATAGTCTGAGTCTGTGTATCCCTATACCTGTAAATTTTTTACTCCAAAGATCAAGAAGAGATCCTTAGTCCTTCTCAAGTACTTAAGAATATTCTTCACAGTAATTCAGTGCTCCTCATCTGGATTTGACTAATATTTACTTGTGACACTCACAGCAAGAGCAATATCAGGTCGAGTACATAGTATAGCGTACATAAGATTTTCTATAACCGAAGTATAAGAGATCTTGCTCATACATTGTATCTCCTCAGGTGTGCTAGGGCACATCTTCTTGAAGAGATGAACTCCATGCCTGAATGGCAACAGACCCCTTTTGAAGTTTTTTTTACTAAACTACTTCAACACTTTTTTCATGTACAGTTGCTGTGACAAATCTAGCATCCTCTTAGATCTATCTTTATAGACCTTTATTTTCAGAATATACGATGCTTCTCCAAGATCTTTTATGGTGAATTTTTTAGATAATCAAAGTTTGACAGAAGTCATCATGGGAACGTCATTCTCAATTAGGAGGATGTCATCCACATACAATACAAGGAATGCTTCTCCATAGCCATCAGGCCTCTTTTAAAGAGTCAAAATCTACTCCAGATTGGAATCACAACTCTAACAAAACTCCACAAACATCTTGAGACATCCGATCAGCTTTCACACATTTTCCTAGCCGAATAATCATGTAAAACACCTCCAGATCAAGTCCCTAGCCATTGGATCATGACCGCCATGCTTACTGGCCATCGTATCATGCACAGGGCTTCATACGCCGCAATAAATCACCTCTGCACCACTTCGATCCATGATGGATTCATGGACCGTGACTTCATCCCGCTGTCCATCGTGGACCATGGTAGGTTTCCCACACAGAGCCGCACACCCGCCTGGGCCTAGTCCGCACCCTCACTTGGGACTATCCGCGCACCTATGCACCCTGCTGAGCCATGTGCGTCCGCACGTGGGTCGCTCCTCCTGCAGGCCTACACGCGCCTGCAGGCCCTGCCTTGCTGTGGCCTATGTGCGCTGCTTCTTTGGGCTTGTTTTTAGGCTCCTCACATCATGCACTGCATGTTGGACTTCTCCATATTTGGATTTTTCTTTTGTGGGTTAAATTTGAGGTACCAAAATCTCAATAGAGAGTATTTAGAAATCAATCATCAATGACATATGTCTCAAATTCTTAATTCTTAAAAAAATATGTCATCATCATATTAATTCTTTAAATGATTCATGGACATATATAATATGGATATAATTAAAAAAATTAAATTTTATTAATAACAAAAAAATCAAATACAAAATTATGTCCTAAAATAAATACATGTATTGGCCTAATTGACTTCTAGGGCATATATCTAATATCATAATGTATCCATTTATGCTCTGATATGATATAAACTGCCATGCCCATGATCTGAGATCATGAGTTAGAGGTCGCGACAACCATCGTATACTCATAAATAGCTCTGTCCACAAGTATGCAAGACTTTCAAAAATGATATCAATGCATCACAGGAGAATTTATAATAAATTAAGTTTCAAATTTAACTAATTAAAATCAACTTTAGTCTCTCACAAAATTTTAATAATATTTAAAAGATCTTATATCAATTAAATCTCAAATAATAATCTTATAAAATATAAGAATAAGTCTATGTCTAAACTTAGTTGATACTGTTGACTCTCAATTCTAAACACACTACCAAAGTAGTACCCATATCCACAATTAAAGTTCTGAATCTAAAAATAAAAGAGAAAAATGATGAGCTTAGTCCAATAAGTAATGAATATCTTAACTAGATATTCTAGATATTATCATGAGACATGATATTAAAAAAAATACCATGAATAAATATAAGAACTTATTCCATGCTAATTAATACAAATTAAAATCCTTTCAAATATTCATATACTTACATAAACATATATCTAATTCAAAATAAAATATATATAACTCAGCAGTCTTAACTACATCCATACTTATCCCTACGGTAGAGCTCAGAATAAAGTACTAATATATAACTCCCATTAGTAGGATCCAAAAACTAACATATAACCATCCATTAGTAGGATCGATCCAAAAACTAACATATAACCCCCATTGACGAGGTCCAAAAACCAATGTATAATCTCTATTCGTGGGGTCCAAAAACTAATGTATAACTTTCATTGGGAGGAGTTTTTTTTATTTTCCTCAAATACTGTGGTTTAAGCCTGATAATAAAATGGCCCGTTTGACCACTATGAATGAATATTACGTCAATAGAGTAAGTAGTTCTTTCCATTGTGCCCTTAATATGAAGCTAGGGCAGCGATGCGAATGCTTGTGAGTCAATTAAGTAAGTCAGATACTAGGTGGTATGAAGTAGGTTAATTGTGCAAGATCGATCCCTAGCCTTGGAAGCCATCCATTCAAACCTTCCCGATCCTATTGTTTGGTTTTAAATGAGGTCCAAAACGTAGTTGGCTGAGAATACAAAAATTCAATCCATATCAAAGCACTTTTGCAAGATAATATATATTAAAATTCTATTGAATATATGTATATTCTATAATAAATAAATAACCATGATATTTCAGAAATCTCAAATTTATAAATCATTTTTCGTTCAAAATACAGTTTCATAAATCATGCATAATTTAAAAAATAATTATTTATTTTTAAAATAAATTATGAAATATCATGAAAAAATGGTTCATCACTTATCTTTATAGAACACAAAATAGACAGATTCATTTAATCCTAAAAGCATATTTCATAATCTATTATTCAAAATATATTCTTTTATCAGTCTTAAGCTACAACTAATGATATCTAGATCTCACCAAGATAGGTGCCGGCATGCTGTCTGATGACTGCAAATCAGGACTCTCTTTGCTAGGATCAAATCAAAATCATTGAAAAAAAAATTTACTAGATTAATCATAAAGAAAAAAAACTCTATACAGAGAAAAATAATTTTAGAAAGAGAAAATCCATAGTAAAAGAAGATAGAGAGAGAAAGTTGGATTTTTTGAGAGAGAAAATGGGGATGCAAGCCAAGGGAGAGAGGAAAGAGAGAGAAACTCTCTTCTATTTTTTTTTTTCCTTTCTTTTCCTTTTTGCTATTTTTTTCTTCCTCTTTCTTTCTTCTTGTGGGTTCTTGGCAAAACAAGGGACCTCGTGATCCTATTAGTTCCTCAGATCAGAGGCCACGACCGGCACAGTGGCCGTCGGTGGCAGTTGGGGCTGCACTGCCACAGCCCATCAATTATAGATCGGTGGTCAGTGATGACCTCCAGTGCTGGAAAAATCAAAGAAAAGGGGTGGAAAACTAGGGGAAAATAGAGGATTTTCTTGTCTCAATTTTTCCAACGAAGCCAGCGACCGACGAGTTGTCAATGCTATGAAAAGAAAGGAGAAAAAAAAAAGAACAAGGGTTGAGACTTACCTTGGGCTCCTATGAGCTCTTCACCTCTTATTTCCAACAGGCACGGTGAAAGACCATGATGGACACAGAAGAAAGGGGGTTTTTTCGATAAAGGTTTGGTGGCGGTGATGCATGGTTTTACAAAGGACTCCATCTCTTTAAATAGAGGGGAAGGGAGAGGAGTTTGGCTCCCTCCCAGCCTCCAATTCCAACTCCAATCGGGAGTCTCAATAGAAGAAGGGTGGAAGACTCTCTTCTCTCTATTTTATTTATTTGCTGTGTATTAAGATCCATGCAAGATTTGGGGTATTGCAGATGGACAGTGGTGGATGGGTTAGGGGGTTTAAATACAAGTAGAGGCTAGGTTATCCTAGCCTTTGTCGAAGTCGTGATGGAGGACATAGATAAATAGGGTCTCCCCTGCTTCGGATAGGGTCCCACATTTCGCTTTGTGTGGTACCATATTACTTTGTATGGTAGAGAGACAGTGCTCTTTGCAGTGAGATCCAATTTGGGAGTTACAGTTAATTCCAGAGTTGTTTCTTACTCCATAGTTGGTTAACCAATTTGTATATTGCCTTGAGAATTTTGAATTGAGCATGCTTTAAGTAATATAATTATTATACATTATATTAATATGGAAGAAAAATATTTTGTGCTGTTAAAATAGGTGTTAAAAGGAAAAGCAATTTATAGTAATTAGGTATTTAAAAATATGACTGGAATCATATATATGTGAAAAACCAATTGATAGTAGATATAAAAGATGGCTCTGTAAAATTCATCATGCAAGAGATTATAACTGCTATTTGCTGATCTTGGGGATGTTTCTTTCATGTCAGAAAATCAGCCCGTAGTGGAAGATTTGAAATGAACTCCACATCATGTTTGTCGTTAGTTAATTAACTTGGGATTGTGGTGTTTTATATAAAACTGTTTAAGAATGAAAATTTTGAGAATAATCTTCCATTGAGGTTCATCATTCGCGTAGATAATTTTTTTTGGTCACTCATCAATAGCTACACTAAAAGCAGCCTGGCCTTTTTTTTTTTTTTTTTCCGATTACGGGGCGTTAGAATAAGAAAGTAACAATTCGTAATGCCTTGCATTTTTGTTATAACCAATAAAACAACTTTAAAAGAGTTGTATAAGTTGACAGTCCAACAAAAACATGGCATGAAGAGTCATATGTTTTGCTGCCCTTGCTTGTAATGGTTTCCACCATCATCTTTCTTTTTATCTTGGATGCTGATGTTCTTTACCGAATATTTTCTAAAAGCTGGTGAAAGTGGAATTTTGCTTGGACTTTAACTGGTGCACAGATTTAGGGGACTGCAGAGCCTTCAATTTGTTTATGATGGGATTCTTTTTTTTTTTTTTGAACAGTCATGATGGGATTCTTCAAGTGCCCAAAAAGAAGAGTTGGAAAGACTTGGGAAAATTGAAAAAGAGAGAGAAATTGAGTGGAAAATTTGAAGGAGAAAAAGAAAGCTAGTAGGTGGCTCCCTTGAGTAACTGCAAGAAGCTTGAGTTGTATCAAGATTGCATTATCCGAGACCGATTGATTTGGAATTTTTTTTTTTCCTCCTTTCTGGGCAACCTTAGAGAGACTCATAAAGATCCCAATGACTCCCTAATCATGGCCCAGTAGCTCATGGGCATTAAGATCCATAATGCATATATTATGAGGTGAAATTTTTTGTGTACCGCAGGCGATCTAAAAAATCTGATATAGTGCATACCACTTTATATGATTTGTTGGGTATAAAATACCCATAGCCGAAGTCCTCAGCAGAATCGACTCCAGGAGGTCCGCCCGGACTCCTACGGGAGCCGAGCTTCGTCGCCAACGTCAACCGCCGGTAAGGTTCGTCCGGACTCCTACGGGAGCCGGACTACGCCAACAATTTCAACCGTAAGTAGACTCCGCCCGGACTCCTACAGGAGCCGGGCTCCGTCCTCAACATCAGCTGCCGGTAAGCCATGTCCGGTCTCCTACGGGAGCCGGACTTCGCCTTTAACTTCTATTGCAGGAAGACTCCGCCCGGACTCCTACGGGAGCCGGGCTTCGTCCTTGGCTCCAACGGCTGCAGACAGACTTCGTCCGGACTCCTACGGGAGCCGGACTCCCCAACAATTTCAACCGCAAGTAGACTCCGCCTGGACTCCTACAGGAGCCGGGCTCCATCCTCAACATCAGCTGCCGGTAAGCCTTGTCCGGTCTCCTACGGGAGCCGGACTTCACCTTTAACTTCTATTGCAGGAAGACTCCGCCCGGACTCCTACGGGAGCCGGGCTTCGTCCTCGGCTCCAACGGCTGCAGACAGACTTCGTCCGGACTCCTACGGAGCCGGACTCCGCCAACAATTTCAACCGCAAGTAGACTCCGCCCGGACTCCTACAGGAGCCGGGCTCCGTCCTCAACATCACTGCCGGTAAGCCTTGTCCGATCTCCTACGGGAGCCGGACTTCACCTTTAACTTCTGTTGCAGGAATACTCCGCCCGGACTCCTACGGGAGCGGGCTTCGTCCTCGGCTCCAACGCTGCAGACAGACTTCGTCCGGACCCTACGGGAGCCGGACTCTGCCAACAATTTCAACCGCAAGTAGACTCCGCCCGGACTCCTACAGGAGCCGGGCTCCGTCCTCAACATCAGCTGCCGGTAAGCCTTGTCCGGTCTCCTACGGGAGCCGGACTTCGCCTTTAACTTCTGTTGCAGGAATACTCCGCCGGACTCCTACGGGAGCCGGGATTCGTCCTCGGCTCCAACGGCTGCAGACAGACTTCGTCCGGACTCCTACGGGAGCCGGACTCCGCCAACAATTTCAACCGCAAGTAGACTCCGCCCGGACTCCTACAGGAGCCGGGCTCCGTCCTCAACATCAGCTGCCGGTAAGCCTTGTCCGGTCTCCTACGGGAGCGGACTTCGCCTTTAACTTCTGTTGCAGGAATACTCCACCCGGACTCCTACGGGAGCCGGGCTTCGTCCTCGGCTCCAACGCTGCAGAGAGACTTCGTCCGGACTCCTACGGGAGCCGGACTCCGCCAACAATTTCAACCGCAAGTAGACTTCGCCCGGACTCCTACAGGAGCCGGGCTTCATCCTCAACATCAGCTGCCGTAAGCCTTGTCCGGTCTCCTACGGGAGCCGGACTTCGCCTTTAACTTCAATTGCAGGAAGACTCCGCCCGGACTCCTACGGGAGTCGGGCTTCGTCCTCGACTCCAACGGCTGCAAACAGACTTCGTCCGGACTCCTACGGGAGCGGACTTCGCCTTTAACTTCTGTTGCAGGAATACTCCGCCCGGACTCCTACGGGAGCCGGGCTTCGTCCTTGGCTCCAACGGCTGCAGACAGACTTCGTCCGGACTCCTACGGGAGCCGGACTCCGCCAACAATTTCAACCGCAAGTAGACTCCGCCCGGACTCCTACAGGAGCCGGGCTCCGTCCTCAACATCAGCTGCGGAAGCCTTGTCCGGTCTCCTACGGGAGCCGGACTTCGCCTTTAACTTCTGTTGCAGGAATACTCCGCCCGGACTCCTACGGGAGCCGGGCTTCATCCTCGGCTCCAACGGCTGCAGACAGACTTCGTCCGGACTCCTACGGGAGCCGGACTCTGCTAACAATTTCAACGCAAGTAGACTCCGCCCGGACTCCTACAGGAGCCGGGCTTCGTCTTCAACATCAGCTGCCAGTAAGCCTTGTTCGGTCTCCTACGGGAGCCGGACTTCACCTTTAACTTCAATTGCAGGAAGACTCGCCCGGACTCCTACGGGAGCCGGGCTTCGTCCTCGACTCCAACGGCTGCAGACAGACTTCGTCCGGACTCCTATGGGAGCCGGACTTCGCCTTTAACTTCGATTGCAGGAAGACTCCGTCGGACTCCTACGGGAGTCGGGCTTCATCCTCGACTCCAACGGCTGCAGACAGACTTCGTCCGGACTCCTACGGGAGCCGGACTCCGCCAACAACTTCAACCGCAAGTAGACTCCGCCCGGACTCCTACGGGAGCCGGGCTTCGTCCTCGACTCCAAAGGCTGCAGACAGACTTCGTCCGGACTCCTACGGGAGCCGGACTCCGCCAACAACTTCAACCGCAAGTAGACTCCACCCGGACTCCTACAGGAGCCGGGCTCCGTCCGCTGGCCGAACCTCAGCCGACGGATCTGCACTCCCTGGCAGGCCACAATAACGGCCACGATTCTGCTCCACTTCCTGCGGCGGATTCCGTGCAGTTTCACTACTCCCTGGCAGGCCACAATAACAGCCACGATTCTGCTCCACTTCCTGCGACGGATACCGTGCGATTCTCCCATCCGTTGGCAAGTCGTGACAACAGACGCCGCTCCACCCGCGACAGACTCCACGTGGCGTGCCCCGGTGATAGCCACGGGTCCACCCCACTACTCTTCGCAGCAAACTCTACCTGACCCTGGCAGCCCACTACCAGACGGTTACGAACGTCGCTATCAGTCTGTGGCACCCTCCGCCTATAAAAAGGGGGGACCCCAGATACATTATTCTCTAAGCTCTCATCTTTTTTATCTAAAAAACTCTGCTAAATTCTCCGTTCGAGCACTCCATTCTTGTTGAGGCAGAGAACTGACTTGAGCGTCGGAGGGTCTTGCCGGAGCAACCCCACCTCCAGTTTAGACTTCCTTTGCAGGTCCCGGCGGCGACCGTGACTTCCTCGACTCCAGCTTCTCCAGCGCAAGCGAATTTTTGCACCAACATGATTGATTCACGTAACCATCACTTTCCAATACACATTTATTACTTGTAGTTTTTTTTATTTAAAAAAATATTTATATTTTTTTAAAAAAATTATGACATTTTATATTCATATTATAACAGTAGAACCATAAACATTAAATATGCATTAGAAAGTAGTTGGACAAAAATGATCTTTCTATATTATGACATCCTGCATGCATGCAGAAAGTCATAATTTGATATAGAATGTTATAATTTTTTTTTTAAAATAGATATTAACCGAGAGTTGATCTAGTGAGTGTCTGTATATTACTAGCCCATCATCCCAAAAGCCCAACAATGCCTTAGGCAACTTAATATCAATAAATATTAGTATATGAAGTACACTTAGATATCCAATATGGGACTATTAAGAATTGAAATTCAAATCGGTTTTTTTTTTTCAATAAAATTTTTGTTTAAAAATTTGAACCTATTTTTGAAAAAGAAATTAAATTTTATTATCTAAGAATAGAAAGGATTCACACCTGGTTGATCAGGCTTAAAGCAGCAAGAGAGTTTAAATCCAATAGGTGCAATGATTTTAAGGAAACTTGTTAGAATAATTAAATCATTGATCATGAATTTGGCAAATGATAGGGTAAATCTTCCTAACAATGTGATTTATCTTTCTAGGATCGACAAATTGAACCCTGTGAGATTTTACAACACAAAATCAAGCTGGCTAGCAAATTGAATCCTGCTCTGAATTAATACTCCTTAAAATATCTACGTCCCACAATAAGTAGTACATCAAACACTTTGTTTCTTCTTATCAAAAAAAAAGAGGAGGATTTTAATGTCCTGTTCATTTATGAACCAAACTTCAATTTTTAAAACCTGTTGATCAAAACTATAACTCTCAATCCATTAGAAATAGGGATTTAATTGTATGTCCCTCATGAGATGAAACTACCCTCAAAACTATAACTTCCGCCCACGACGGCCTTCCCTTGCCAGCCCGCCCACAATAGCCTCCCTCCTCGATGTCCGAACCCTCTCTTCCCCTCTCGACGATCGTCTGCGACGGCCCCTCCTCTCCTCCCCTTCCCAAAAACTATCGGTGATGGCCTCCCCTTTTTTTTTAGTTTTAATTTCTCAACAGTGATTTCATGTTCCTTTATTTTAGGACGAATAGAGGAGGTGAATGGAGGGGGTGGCCGGGGCTGGCCGGAGGTAGCACAGGCAGCCAGGGGGCTGGGGTGCGGTGTCGGAGGTGTGGAGCAGCAGTCGGGGGGTAGTGCAGGTGGTCAAGAGGTAGTGCGGGCGGTCGAGGGGTAATGCAGATTGCCTGGGGCAGCGCAGGCAACCGACGGGCGGTACGAGTGGCCAAGGGGCAGCATAGGGGGCTACAGGGGGTTGAGGTGCGGTGCCGGAGGTGCGATGGGGGTTGGCATGCATAGAGGAGCCCAAGGTCACCGAGGGGGGTGGAGGGGGGAGTCTGTGGCGTGCGGGCAAAGGAGAAGGAGAAAGAAGGGAAAAAAATAAAAATAAAAATTAAATTAACTATGCGTAATATTAAATTAACTATTTATAATATTAATTTAACTGTATGCAGAGTTTATTTAACCATATGCAGTATTAAATTAACTGTATACATTATTAAATTAACTGCATACAGGATTATTTAACTGTGTACAGTGTTAAATTAACTATGTGTAGTATTAAATTAACTATATGTAGGGTTTATTTAACTATGTACAGTATTAAATTAACTATGTATCATTAATTATATATCATATTTAATAACTATGTACTGTGTTAATTTAACTGTATACTATGTTCAGTTAACTGTGTGCAGTACTGTTAAATTAACTGTATGCAATATTTATTTAACTATGTACAGGATATATTGAACTATGTAGTGTTAAATTAACTATGTGTAGGATTTATTTAACTGTGTGCAGTGTTAAATTAACCATATACAAGATTTATTTAACTATATATAGTATTTATTTAACTATGTATAGTATTAAATTAACTGTATTCAATATTTATTTAACTATGTGCAATATTAATTTAACTATGTGTAGTGTTAATTTAACGATATACCATATTTAGTTAACTATGTACAGTGTTAAATTTGTTAAATTAACTATGTACGATATTAATTTAACTGTGTACAATATTAAATTAACTATATACAATATTAAATTAACTATGTGTAGGATTTATTTAACAATATACGATATTAAATTAACTATGTGTAGTATTAAATTAACTGTATTATATTAAATTAATTATGTATGATATTAAATTAACTATGTGCAATGTTAAATTAACTATGTGCGATATTAATTTAACTATGTGCAGAATTTATTTAACTATGTATAATGTTAAATTAACTATACGCAGGATTCAGTTAACTGTGTACAATGTAATTAACGGTGTGCAGGATTTATTTAACTATGTACCATATTTAGTTAACTATATATAGTGTTCATTTAATTAAGTACAATATTTATTTAACTATATGGAGTGTTCATTTAACTGTATATCATATTTAGTTAACTATATATAGTATTAAATTAATTATATATAGTATTAAATTAACTATATATGATATTAATTTAATTGTGTGTAATATTAAATTAACTGTATATAATATTAACTTAACTATGTGTAGAACTTATTTAACTTTGTACAGTATTAAATCAACTATATGCAGGATTCATTGAACTGTGTACAATGTTAAATTAACTGTGTAGTATTAAATTAACTATATGTAATATCAATTTAACTGTGTGTAATATTAAATTAATTGTATGTAATATTAATTTAATTATATATAAGGTTTATTTAACTGTGTATAGTGTTAAATTAACTGTGTGCAGTATTCATTTAACTGTATGCAGTGTTAAATTAACTGTGTGCAGTATTAAATTAACTAGATACTATTTTTAGTCAACTATCTATGTGTTTAATTAACTATTTTTAATTTTTTTCATTAATTTATCGATCATAATATCGATCTTTAATTTTATTAAAATATTTTTTTATTAGTAAAATCAATCATAAAATTGGTAGCTAATCATTTTTAATTTTTTTAATCAAAAAATTGATCATAAAATTAGTTATAATTTATTTTTTATGATATTTTAATTTTTAAAATCAATTACAAAATTGATCAAATTTTTGTTTTATATTTTTCTTATTTTTATGTTATTTTTTATTATGTTATTTTTATTTTTATATATTTTATTTTTTTATTTTAGATATTTTTTTATTATTTTATTATATATTATTATATTATTTTTATTTTTATATATTTTATTTTTTTATTATATTAGTTTTTATTATTTAAAATAAATTTTCACGCGGTCCATGGGGCAAGGCGTGGACCGAAAGGCATTTCTGGCCCATTTCTCATGGCTCATAGTCCTCTCTATGGACCAATGAAGGCCGACGCCGATGATAACAGGGAGCACGGTGAGGGGACGCCGTCGCAGGTGAGCCGACGAGGGGAGGCCATCATGGGCGGACATCTAGGAGGGGAGGGGGGCAGTCACTGGTGGTGATCAAAGTGGGGAAGAGGGGTTTGGAGCGTTGGGGAGGGGAGGGGGGCCATCACGGGTAGTTGCCAAGGAGGGAAGGGGGGCTGTTGTGGGCAGGGAGGGAAGGGGGACAGTTGCGGGTGGTCGTCGGGGAGGGAAGAGAGTGTTTGAGCGTCAGAGAGAAGAGGAGGGTCGTTGCATCGTGGGCCGATGAGGGGAGGCCATCGTGGATAGATGTCGGAGAGAAAAAGATGGGGTTCGAGCACAACACCCATTGGGACTCTTCTTTGTCTTGTTTTCTTCTTCTTCATAATTTTTTTTATGCTGCCTGAAGGGGTGGTTTGAGGTTTGAAAGGATATTTTGGATATTATCTAAAGTTATCTCGCGCTAAAACTATTGGGTCACAGTAAGTAGGGATTAACTCTTGGTCAATGAAGAAATTTTGTTATAGCAGCGTCAATTGAGATCGATAATTAAATATTCAAAAATTAAATTTCAATTTTTGATTGATCAAAAGTTATAATTTTGATCAATAAAGTTTAAAAATTGATGTCCGGTCTATTTACGGGCCGGACATTAAAATCCAACACCCACACCCCCCCCACAAACCTAAAAAAAAAAAGGCACTTTGTTTCGAACCCTAACCCTAACGAAGATCGAACACTCTTCACAACTATAAATCCGAAGACCAAGTCTTTATCACCGTCGTAAAACTGAGACCACCATGGTGACTTGCAAGCAACTCACTGCACTTAGGCACTGGACTACTTGAATTTTTAATTCAGTGACGGAAGGCTGCTGGGTGTAGTCAAGTACTTGACTTGTCGGTGTGTGTGTCAAGATGGGATTGACCACTCCAGTTTAGGAGCTGTGTACAGTCGTGTTTCAATTTAGCAAAACTTTGGCCAGAGTAGTCCTTGTGAGGAGTCACAGGACTGTTTGAGTTGAGCACGATTTGGATGATCTAATCAGGGTTGACAGTTTAACCCTGAGTCATCCTAAACACAGAGGTCAAAAGGATGAATTATACAGTAACCATATTCATGTAGGTTCTGAGTGTTGCGATTGTGACTATTCGACCTATCCGAACGTCGGATACCATTGCTAGATGGTCACTTCGATTAGTATAGGAATTGGTTTCTGTGCTACCGGCTTAGGTTCGAACCTGCGGGGTCACACACATTAGAGGTTCCTATCTGATCTGATGACTGGTGTAGAATTCTTCATGTTTGGGACTCAGTAATCGAGATTCAAAATTCTCTGATCACGAGTTCCACACATTATGGGTACCGGGGTCAAGAGTCCCACTGGTTGGAATTTTTCGATCAGGATTACATATCGATGAATTCTGATGCCCGATTGCCCATCGGATTTGGACTCAGTATTTATGAGAGGTTTAATTAGTGATTTGATCACTAATTAACTCAATTTGATTGAGTAATTATTTTTGGATCAAGTCTAATTGAATTGGATTCAGTTGGGTTTGATCCGATTAGGTTAAGAGTTGACCTAATCGTTGAGATGGTTTGGTCTCTGATTTGATCAGGGGTTGGGCTTAGTCAATTCTTGATTTGATTAGAATTTTATTGAGTCTAATTAAGCCTAATTAAGTTGGGTTTAAATTAGTCTAATTGGACCTAAATTATTTGGTTCAATTAGGTTGGTTTAAATAATTAAACCACCTTGACCCAATCTCCATGCCTCACCTCACTTCCATTGCACCCATTTGAATTCATGAGAAGGAACTTCTCATGAATTATTTCCTCACGCCAAGCCCTCTCCATGCCCCACTTTAATATGCCATATGAATGGATAAGGATGATTGGTTGGCCATTCAAATTCAAAATAAAGTTTGAATTTGAATGGGCAATCAATCTTTGCGCCTTATCCTTTTTTTTACGTCCCATTTATTACATGAGAAAAAGTTTCTCATGAAATCACTCCATGCACAATTTAAGTCACGCCTCACACCTTTAGTGGATAAGGGATGAGTTGGTGTCCATTTGAATTCAAAATTTGATTTGAATTCAAATGTGCAATTACTCATCTTTATCCTTTCTTTTGGATAAGATGTTTGACGTTGTTATAAAAGGAGGAGAAGAGTGGGGCGTGCAAGAAGAATATTTTTGAAGAAAAATTTTGGGTCATGAGAAGTCTTGTGCATGAGAAGGAAGTCCATATCCTTCTAAGAGAAAAAGAAAGAAAAGTGGGTGCAAGGTTTCCCGTGAGTTCCCTAGAGTTTTAGCCTGGGGTTCGGGAAGTGAGAAAGTGAGCTACGAGTGTCGTGAGCCCACAAAATCTCAGAAAGATCTTCAACATCCTCTCAAGCATGTTTGTTGATGATCCAGAGCATCCAAAGAATTGACAGACATCGATCGAAGGAGTTCGATCAGCATCGGCTGTCAAAAGGGCTCTACAACGAGCTAGCACTCGTGAGGAGTCGATCAGACCGAGAGCTTCATGTGGATGATCCACAGAGGTCAGACATGCTGTGTGACTATGTCGTGATGATCAGACTCTTCCGACAGTGATCAGATTGCGGCGATCTACCATCCGCACAAAGATATTATGTTCTGGACACATTACAGTAAAGTGTTACTGTTTGAATTTGAAATTCAAATTTAAATGAATGCATGCTATATGTCATATTTAGATCCTAGTGTCGAGTAAATTCATGTTAATTAATTAGATTAATTAATATTTTTCTGCTGTAAAATCATAATTTTGAAAAAAAATAAAATTACCATTTTACCCCTGCACTGAATTTTCCCCACAGGACAAGCTTGGACGATCTGTTACATCGTGGATAACTGCTTATAGCTACCTCATGGTTAAACATGCAGAGAAACTTGCAATGCCTTATTTTTTAATGGTAGATCTGAGCCTTCTTCTTTTCCTCTTTCCCTTGTTTACTTTGTTGGTCTTTGATTTAAGTACTACTTTTAAGTTTTTATTTTATTTTTTTAAAAAATTTCTACTCCTAGTTTGCAGCCTTTTTACTTTGCAGGCATCTCATGGTTCATGTCCATCCAAATGTGTTTGGGTTGGGCTCGAGCTTGGGCCAGGCCCAGGCCTGATTTTTTTCTAAAATCATCGGGGCTAAGTCTGACCCAAAGCCCGAAAAGAATTTTTGAGCCAGACTCGAGTAAGGGTAGGGCCAGTTCCCGTAGTAACTATGATGAAAATTTTGGATGGCTGATTTTCAATTAATGATCCTTATTAGAATAGATATTGCTTCTTTTGATCAATCTCTTTCTGCTCTTGCTTTGCTCTGCTTTTTGTTCTTTTTTTCCTATACAGTCACTTGTTTTTAAAAATTTTGCATTGCATAGAACTATAAACCTATCTTTTGATTAATGTATATATTCTATGATATCCATACATTTATATATTTTTATACGGATTGAAGAATTATGTACATTGATCAATTGACTGTTTAGTTTGGACAGTTTGAACATTATACTTAATTCTATAGATAATTACAGTAACCAAACAATATATTAGGGGTTCGAGAGAAAAAAAAGATTGGTGGTCTATATCTAAGATTAAATCTGGAGCTGTTCATTGCAAGCTCAAAAAAAAAGAAGAGAACCATTTACCAGAATACTTTCAGGAGGATGAAATATTAAAAGTTCATCAACATTTAATAGATGCAGAGTTGGATGCTCCAAAAAGTTTTCTACATGATGGCTAATATGAGGAGGTAGATCATACTGAGTTTGTTTTTAAAGATTATCCGATCTGAGAAGGTGAAAAAGAGAAAGAAGAGGAAGAAGTAGAAGAAGAGGAGGAAGAAAAGGAATCGAAAGAAGAATCCGAAAGGTACCCAACATCAGAAGAGGAAGATGAGTAGTCAACCCTAGGAAAGTAGGAGTCGACCCCACCTCTCCTCATGATAGAAGTAGTCAACCGTAGGAACACCACCTCCGGTCGCTTATATTCTCCCGACCTTCTGGTATCATTTTATTTCTTGCATTATCTTGAATCATTTTAAATACTTATCTTACATCATTTTAAATCTTACATTACTATATTATAATTTATATAATTAATCCATGAATCTATTTATTTTTATTTTTAAAGATTATAGATCATGTCTTACAAAGGTCGAAGCCATCACAATCGAGGAGAGAGCTCTTATGTAGCCACCTCGCATCGTTCTGCACCACACATACCACACAGTAAACTCTAGTACTTTAGATTTTTTTTTAAGATTATTTTATCCCTTATTATCTAATATAATATTCTTTTTAATATCTTAATACTCTCAGGTTTTGACAATGTAGGGTCACCAGTGACCCCATAGTTACGTAGAGTAGCATCTGACTCTCAGAGTCAGCGGCATGGTAGAAGATCCATCCGGTTCACAGTACCTCCAACTTGACCAAAGGATAGAGAGCTCGTCCACATTCAGAGCCACTCATAAGTACTATATTTTCACTGAATATGTTTAAAATTTAGTTATTTTAGAGTCTAATATTTATTATTCAAAATTAATTTTGTAGCACATTTAGAGAGTCTGGGGTACCTCATGTGGTTATTAAGATTATCCGACAATTGATGTCGAGGCCAATGAATAAATTTTTCAGTTGGTCGTCAAGGACTCATGATGCAGTCTGGGAGATGTTTTTGGTAAGTCAAAGGTGTTTAGCTTTTAAATTCATGGTGAGTTTATATTCTATTTATTAATATGCGCTTGCTTCTATTTTTAGGAGTATTACTGATTCGAGACTCCTCAGGATAAGGAGGCTGGCCATCGGACCTTCGAGGAGGTGGCCACACGTAGGCTCCGGGATGGGCTGTACAACCTTAGGCAGTCCACCATAGAGCACTCTAGCTTCGAGTCATCATTAGACTGAAAGTCTTACACAGATCACTGGATGCGGATGGATATATGGGAGGCCCTCTGTGATCGATGGAGCACTAAGGAGTCCTTTGGTAAGCGGTAGAAGGCACAACACAATCAGACCGTCCAGCAAGATCCGATCAAGCAACCGATGCTCCGTTGGCACACATATTGTGATCGATAGATTGATAAAAATTTTATACTTAAATTAATTTCATATTGAATTGATCATATATATATTTTAATTAATTTAATTTTATTATTTATTTATTGTAGACATGGCAGCTGGGTTGTGCAATAGGATAGCTGCAAATATGGGAGACCACACACTAGTCTAGGAGGACTGGTAATTACTTAAATCTTAGATCTCGATAGATCACGACAATAACTAAAAATATTATTTATTATTTTTATACATATTGATATGCATGTGAAAGATATCGCATATCTAGAATCATGCATATAGAAATCAGGATATGCAGATTTTTAACTTTTAAAAATTATAACTAGCGAAATAAAAATTTTGATCTAGATTAAATAATTCAATCTATCTAATATGCATGAAGTAGATCTAATTTACAGTTAATTGGATCGATCACATGCAAGATTTAAGATATTGAAATTTAAATTAGATTTAAATAAGAATAAAAATTTGGAGATCCAATCTCCATACTTTTGCATGGGTAGATGATCTCCACGGTTGATGATCATGGTAATCCGATGAAGTCCTCATCGAGCCGCATATGCGTCTGGTCTCTATAAATATCCATACAAGATCCTCTATCTGATCAGAGGTCTGCATCTTCACTGGGATGCTAGCTCCCTTGCAGAAGATACTTTCTAACGGTTGATTCTGATTTCTCCTGCGGATCTCGAAGACTCTCTTAGATCTTGAAGAAGACTTGGAGGAAGATTATGTGGAAGAAGAAGAAGAATAGGAGAAACCTTTTCTCTCTTCCCAAAATCTCAAAATAAACCCTAGGACCAACCCCACAAGAGGAGACACCTCTCCTCAGATACCTCACACCTAAAAGAAAAATTGAGGTCCTCTCTCCCTTATTTTTTTCATGGTGAGAAACCCTGTCTCATGATTATGAATCAGATGCATTACACACCCAAAATCCTATCTTTAAATAGGCACACAAGAGAATTAGATGAGGATGAAAGCCTTATTTTGATAAGGCTTAGGAAGGGGCGTCCAACTCTTGGACGCTGCCCTTATTTTGTGTATGTAATAGTTGATGGAAAGAAGCCTTGGGGGCAATTTCTTCACATTGAAAGCTTCTCCTTTTGTTGCACAAAAGAAGGCTTTTAGTAGGTAGCATCCAAGGGGAGATTGGATGAGATCAAATCTCATCCTAATAAGAAATCAAATTTTAAAACATTCCTTATCTTCCTTTGGCACTGAGAAGGGGTGACTTGGCTTCAGATTTAACGCAAGAAATCTCACACTAAAAGATAAGAAGTGGCGGTGGGAATATAGTTGGGTGTGGGCTTTAGTTAGGTGCAAGGAGGAAGAGTCCTAGTCAAAAGGGACTCTTATTTGTTGCCTTATTCAAACCTTAATCAATCCTAATCTAATTAGAAATTATTGGACCCAAAGAGAATGAAATCTTAATCAAATTAGGAATCCAAACTCTCTTGATTAAATTCTAATCTAATTAAAAATTAATTGAACCCAAGTCCTGATCAAATCAGAAATTAATCTTCCTTGCAATTGAGTTATCTCATAACTTAATTAGGCTTGATCTAATCAAACCCAAACCAATCTAAATTGAATCTAGAGACCTAATTTCATCCCTATTGGTGAATCAAATTGAGCCAATTAGTAATTTAATTACTAATTAATTCTCCTATGACTCATTAATATTTAGCAAATTAATTTATTGCAACTCTTGCACTGGATTAATGATCAATCATATTGACGATTAGACCCAATAATGATTCACGATCACTAATCAACTATCTGATCAGACAAAGACCACTTTTATATGTGACCTCATAGATTTTATTCTATTTGGTAGTAAGATATACTGTAATCTCCATCACAATATCATGAAAACTCCTTTCGATAGATTGGAACAATTCCAACTCTATCCATTAAGGGTCATCGATCATCAAGACGATGCTCGATGAGTCTCACGATCCATCAGTAACACCTAACAGTATATAGTGACAATCTAATACATTAAAATATTGAACCTCTAAGTGTAGTTACCGTGTAGTTTGGTTCTTCTATCATGAGTCCCGACAAGATACAGGTCAAGAAAAACTCATCAAATCCTTTTATCCATTATATATCAGATTCAATCGACTTGAGTCTATGTGAAATCTTATGGAGACTCCTTTCCATCATTCACCTATCATGGTCATAGATTTTAAGACTCAGTCTCGTGAACTGCATAGGACATCTCTCTATTTATCAGAGTCGACAGATCCCATCTTGGTATGCATTCTATTCCAAAAATAGACCTACTGTAGCCAACAATATACCACAAGATTTTGAATGGTTAGATAACCAAGTAATTATGCAGTCAAACTACAGCAACTCTACTATGAACAGCTAAAGCACTGCAGGTCAAAGAACTATATATACCACTACAACTTTGACTAAGTCACCAACGAGTGGATAGCCATCCTAGTGACTTCTCATATTGGTCATACTCAGTACTTTTGATCTCTATCAAGTATCCGTACTCTCGCTCTAGTATCTTTATACTGTCAACTTAAGACTCATTTATCCATGAAGAAAAGCGATCTATACACCGATCTATTCGGATCAATCACCATTCCTATGACAATCCATCGATCGGGAGCATTTAGGAATTAACCACTAATGAGACGTGCCTCAAATTCTCAACTCTTGAGAACATGTGTCATCATCCATTAATTTTTTAGATGATTCACGAACACAATTCAAATACAACATGAATAAAAATTATCCAAATTTTATTTATTTAAAAATTTTAATTATAAAATTATGCCTCTAAAATGTATACATGTATCAGTCAATTTGGCTTCTTGGCATATATCTAATAAACTCCCACTTGATCTAAAATCAATTGGCCATGTATCCAAGCCCCATCTTTTCAAAGTAAGCTTTAGTCTTCTATTGGCTCAGTGGCTTGGTTAGTGGGTTAGCCACATTCTCTATGGAATCAACTTTCTGCACCTCGATGAATTTTTTCTCGAGATATTCATGAATTAGATGAAACCACCACTCGATATGCTTAGACTTCTGATGAGATCTTGGTTTCTTAGCGAATGCTATGGCACCATTGTTGTTACAAAAGAGTAGAATGGCAACTGATGGCATCACACCCAGCTCCACAATAAATTTTTTAAACCAAAATCCTTCCTTAGCAGTCTCTGATGCGATGATGTACTCTGCTTTCATGGTGGAATTTGCAATAATCGATTACTTGAAACTTTTCCAACTAACCGCACTACCATTACACAAAAACATAAAACCAGATATAGACTTTCTATCATCAATGTCAGACATATAGTCTGAGTCTGTGTATCCCTGTACCTGTAAATTTTTTACTCCAAAGATCAAGAAGAGATCCTTAGTCCTTCTCAAGTACTTAAGGATATTCTTCATAGTAATTCAGTGCTCCTCACATAGATTTGACTAATATTTACTTGTGACACTCACAGTAAGAGCAATATCAGGTCAAGTACATAGTATAGCATACATAAGATTTTCTATAACCGAAGTATAAGAGATCTTGCTCATACATTGTATCTCCTCAGGTGTGCTAGTGCACATCTTCTTGAAGAGATGAACTCCATGCCTGAATGGCAACAGACCCCTTTTGAAGTTTTTCATACTAAACTACTTCAACACTTTTTTCATGTACAGTTGTTGTGACAAATCTAGCATCCTCTTAGATCTATCTTTATAGACCTTTATTTTCAGAATATACGATGCTTCTCCAAGATCTTTTATGGAGAATTTTTTAGACAATCAAAGTTTGACAGAAGTCATCATGAAAATGTCATTCTCAATTAGGAGGATGTCATCCACATACAATACAAAGAATACTTCTCCATAGCCATCAGGCCTCTTTTAAAGAGTCAAAATCTACTCCAGATTGGAATCACAACTCTAACAGAACTCCACAAACATCTTGAGACATCCGATCGGCTTTCACACATTTTCCTAGCCAAATAATCATGTAAAACACCTCCAGATCAAGTCCCTAGCCATGGATCATGACCGCCATGCTTACTGGCCATCGGATCATGCACAGGGCTTCATACGCCGCAATAAATCACCTCTGCACCACTTCGATCCATGATGGATTCATGGACCGTGACTTCATCCCACTGTCCATCGTAGACCATGGTAGGTTTCCCGCACAGAGCCGCACACCCACCTGGGCCTGGCCCGCACCCTCGCTTGGGACCGTTCGCGCACCTATGCACCCTGCTGAGCCATGTGCGTCCGCACGTGGGTCGCTCCTCCTGCAGGCCTACACGCGCCTGCAGGCCCTGCCTTGCTGTGGCCTATGTGCGCTGCTTCTTTGGGCTTGTTTTTAGGCTCCTCACATCATGCACTGCATGCTGGACTTCTCCACATTTGGATTTTTCTTTTGTGGGTTAAATTTGAGGTACCAAAATCTCAATAGAGAGTATTTAGGAATCAATCACCAATGACATATGTCTCAAATTCTTAACTCTTAAAAAAATATGTCATCATCATATTAATTCTTTAAACGATTCATGGACATATATAATATGGATATAATTAAAAAAATCAAATTTTATTAATAACAAAAAAATTAAATACAAAATTATGTCCTAAAATAAATATATGTATTGGCCTAATTGACTTCTAGGGCATACATCTAATATCATAATGTATCCATTTATGCTCTGATACGATATAAACTGCCATGCCCACGATCTGAGATCATGAGTTAGAGGTCGCGACAACCACCGTATACTCATAAATAGCTCTGTCCACAAGTATGCAAGACATTCAAAAATGATATCAATGCATCACAGTAAAATTTATAATAAATTAAGTTCCAAATTTAACTAATTAAAATCAACTTTAGTCTTTCATAAAATTTTAATAATATTCAAAAGATCTTATATCGGTTAAATCTCAAATAATAATCTTATTAAATATAAGAATAAGTCTATGTCTAAACTTGGTTGATACTGTTGACTCTCAATTCTAAACACACTACCAAAGTAGTACCCATATCCACAATTAAAGATCTGAATCTGAAAAATAAAAGAGAAAAATGATGAGCTCAGTCCAATAAGTAATGAATATCTCAACTAGATATTCTAGATTTTATCATGAGATTTGATATTAAAAAAATACCATGAATAAATATAAGAACTTATTTCATGCTAATTAATACAAATTAAAATCCTTTCAAATATTCATATACTTACATAAACATATATCTAATTCAAAACAAAACATATATAACTCAGCAGCCTTAACTACATCCATACTTATCCCTACAGTAGAGCTCAAAATAGAGTACTAATATATAACTCCCATTGGTAGGATCCAAAAACTAACATATAACCATCCATTAGTAGGATCAATCCAAAAACTAACATATAACCCCCATTGACGAGGTCCAAAAACCAATGTATAATCTCTATTCGTGGGGTCCAAAAACTAATATATAACTTTCATTGGGAGGAGTTTTTTTTATTTTTCTCAAATACTATGGTTTAAGCCTGATAATAAAATGGCCCGTCTGACCACTATGAATGAATATTACGTCAATAGAGTAAGTAGTTCTTTCCATTGTGCCCTTAATATGAAGCTAGGGCAGCGATGCGAACGCTTGTGAGTCAATTAAGTAAGTCAGATACTAGGTGGTATGAAGTATGTTAATTGTGCAAGATCGATCCCTAGCCTTGGAAGCCATCCATTCAAGCCTTCCCGATCCTATTGTTTGGTTTTAAATGAGGTCCAAAATGTAGTTGGCTGAGAATACAAAAATTCAATCCATATCAAAGCACTTTTGCAAGATAATATATATATTAAAATTCTACTGAATATATGTATATTCTATAATAAATAAATAACCATGATATTTCAGAAATCTCAAATTTATAAATCATTTTTCGTTCAAAATATAGTTTCATAAATCATGCATAATTTAAAAAATAATTATTTATTTTTAAAATAAATTATGAAATATCATGAAAAAATGGTTCATTACTTATCTTTATAGAACACAAAAATACAGATTCATTTAATCCTAAAAGCATATTTCATAATCTATTATTCAAAATATATTCTTTTATCAGTCTTAAGCTACAACTAATGATATCTAGATCTCACCAAGATAGGTGCCGGCATGCTGTCTGATGACTGCAAATCAAGATTCTCTTTGCTAGGATCAAATCAAAATCATTGAAAAAAAAAATTTTACTAGATTAATCATAAAGAAAAAAACTCTATACAGAGAAAAATAATTTTAGAAAGAAAAATCCATAGTAAAAGAAGATAGAGAGAGAAAGTGGGGTTTTTTGAGAGAGAAATTGGGGATGCAAGCCAAGGGAGAGAGGGAAGAGAGAGAAACTCTCTTCTATTTTTTTCTTTTTTTCCTTTCTTTTCCTTTTTTCTATTTTTTTCTTCCTCTTTCTTTCTTCTGTGGGTTCTTGGCAAAACAGGGGACCTCGTGATCCTGTTAGTTCCTCAGATCAGAGGCCACGACCGGCACAGTGGCCGTCGGTGGCAGTTGGGGCTGCGTTGCCACAGCCCATCAATTATAGATCGGTGGTCAGTGATGACCTCCAGTGCTAGAAAAATCAAAGAAAAGGGTGGAAAACTAGGGGAAAATAGAGGATTTTCTTGTCTCAATTTTTTCAATGGAGCCGGTGACCGACGAGTTGTCAATGCTATGAAAAGAAAGGAGGAAAAAAAAAAGAATAAGGGTTGAGACTTACCTTGGGCTCCTATGAGCTCTTCACCTCTTATTTCCAACGGGCACGGTGAAAGACCACGATGGACACAGAAGAAAGGGGGTTTTTTGATAAAGGTTCGGTGGCGGTGATGCGTGGTTTTACAAAGGACTCCATCTTTTTAAATAGAGGGGAAGGGAGAGGAGTTTGGCTCCCTCCCAGCCTCCAATTCCAACTCCAATCGGGAGTCTCACAGAAGAAGGGAGGAAGACTCTCTTCTCTCTATTTTATTTATTTGCTGTGTATTAAGATCCATGCAAGATTTGGGGTATTGCAGATGGACAGTGGTGGATGGGTTAGGGGGTTTAAATACAAGTAGAGGCTAGGTTATCCTAGCCTTTGACGAAGTTGTGATGGAGGACATAGATAAACAGGGTCTCCCCTGCTTCGAATAGGGTCCCACACTTTGCTTTGTGTGGTACCATATTACTTTGTATGGTAGAGGGACAGTGCTCTTTGCAGTGAGATCCAATTTGGGAGTTACAGTTAATTCCAGAGTTGTTTCTTACTCCATAGTTGGTTAACCAATTTGTATATTGCCTTGAGAATTTTGAATTGAGCATGCTTTAAGTAATATAATTATTATACATTATATTAATATGGAAGAAAAATATTTTGTGCTGTTAAAATAGGTGTTAAAAGGAAAAGCAATTTATAGTAATTAGGTATTTAAAAATATGACTGGAATCGTATATATGTGAAAAACCAATTGATAGTAGATATAAAAGATGGCTCTGTAAAATTCATCATGCAAGAGATTATAACTGCTATTTGCTGATCTTGGGGATGTTTCTTTCATGTCAGAAAATCAGCCCGTAGTGGAAGATTTGAAATGAACTCCACATCATGTTTGTCATTAGTTAATTAACTTGGGATTGTGGTGTTTTATATAAAACTGTTTAAGAATGAAAATTTTGAGAATAATCTTCCATTGAGGTTCATCATTCGCGTAGATAATTTTTTTTGGTCACTCATCAATAGCTACACTAAAAGCAGCCTGGCCTTTTTTTTTTTTTTTTTCGGTTACAGGGCGTTAGAATAAGAAAGTAACAATTCGTAATGCCTTGCATTTTTGTTAGAACCAATAAAACAATTTAAAAGAGTTGTATAAGTTGACAGTCCAACAAAAACATGGCATGAAGAGTCATATGTTTTGCTGCCCTTGCTTGTAATGGTTTCCACCATCATCTTTCTTTTTATCTTGGATGCTGATGTTCTTAACCGAATATTTTCTAAAAGCTGGTGAAAGTGGAATTTTGCTTGGACTTTAACTGGTGCACAGATTTAGGGGACTGCAGAGCCTTCAATTTGTTTATGATGGGATTCTTTTTTTTTTTTTTTGAACAGTCATGATGGGATTCTTCAAGTGCCCAAAAAGAAGAGTTGGAAAGACTTGGGAAATTGAAAAAGAGAGAGAAATTGAGTGGAAAATTTGAAGGAGAAAAAGAAAGCTAGTAGGTGGCTCCCTTGAGTAACCGCAAGAAGCTTGAGTTGTATGAAGATTGCGTTATCCGAGACCGATTGATTTGGAATTTTTTTTTTTTTTCCTCCTTTCTGGGCAACCTTAGAGAGACTCATAAAGATCCCAATGACTCCCTAATCATGGCCCAGTAGCTCATGGGCATTAAGATCCATAATGCATATATTATGAGGTGAAATTTTTTGTGCACCGCAGACGGTCTAAAAATTCTGATATAGAGTACACCACTTTATATGATTGATTCACGTAACCATTACTTTCCAATACACATTTATTGCTTGTAGTTTTATTTTTTTATTTAAAAAAATATTTTTATATTTTTAAAAAATTATGAATTTTATATTCATATTATAACATCCTGCGTGCAGTAGAACCATAGACATTAAATATGTATTAGAAAGTAGTTGGACTAAAATGATCTTTCTATATTTGACATCCTGCATGCATGCAGAAAGTCATAATTTGATACAGAATGTTGTAATTTTCTTTTTTCAAAGAATAGATATCAACCGAGAGTTGATCTAGTGAGTGTCTGTATATTACTAGCCCATCATCCCAAAAGCCCAACAATGCCTTAGGCAACTTGATATCAATAAATATTAGTATATGAAGTACACTTAGATATCCAATATGGGACTATTAAGAATTGAAATTCAAATCGGTTTTTTTTTAAATAAAATTTTTGTTTAAAAATTTGAATCTATTTTTGAAAAAGAAATTAAAATTTTATTACCTAAGAATAGAAAGGACTCACACCTGGTTGATCAGGCTTAAAGCAGCAAGAGAGTTTAAATCCAATAGGTGCAATGATTTTAAGGAAACTTGTTAGAATAATTAAATCATTGATCATGAATTTGGCAAATGATAGCGTAAATCTTCCCAACAATGTGATTTATCTTTCTAGGATCGGCAAATTGAACCCTGTGAGATTTTACAACACAAAATCAAGCTGGCTAGCAAATTGAATCCTGCTCTGAATCTAATACTCCTTAAAATATCTACGTCCCACAATAAGTAGTATATCAAACACTTTGTTTCTTCTTATCAAAAAAAAAAGAGGAGGATTTTAATGTCCTGTTCATTTATGAACCAAACTTCAATTTTTAAAACCTGTTGATCAAAACTATAACTCTCAATCCATTAGAAATAGGGATTTAATTGTATGTCCCTCATGAGATGAAACTACCCTCAAAACTATAACTTCCGCCCACGATGGCCTTCCCTTGCTAGCCCACCCACAATGGCCTCCCTCCTCGATGTCCGAACCCTCTCTTCCCCTCCCCGACGACCATCTGCGACGGCCCCTCCACTTCTCCCCTCCCCAGAAACCATCGGTGATGGCCTCCCCTTTTTTTTTAGTTTTAATTTCTCAGCAGTGATTTCATGTTCCTTTATTTTAGGACGAATAGAGGAGGTGAATGGAGGGGGTGGCCGGGGCTGGCCGGAGGTAGCACGGGCAGCCAGGGGGCTGGGGTGCGGTGTCGGAGGTGTGGAGCAGCAGTCGGAGGGTAGTGCAGGTGGCCAGGAGGTAGTGCGAGCGATCGGAGGGTAATGCAGATTGCTTGGGGCAGCGCAGGCAACCGATGGGCGATGCGAGTGGCCAAGGGGCAGCATAGGGGGCTACAGGGGTCGGGGTGCGGTGCCGGAGGTGCGATGGGGGTTGGCATGCACAGAGGAGCCCAAGGTCACCGAGGGGGGTGGAGGGGGGAGTCTGTGGCGTGCGGGCAAAGGAGAAGGCAGGGAAAAAAATAAAAATAAAAATAATAAAATAATAAAAATAAAAATATATTTTAATCAATAATAATAATATTTTATTTATTTATTTATATTTTTAAACTATTTCCAGTGAGTTTCCATTTCAAAAAAATATTTTATATATTTTATTTATTTTATTTATTTATATTTTTTAAAATCAATAATTTATTAACAAATAATTCTTTCTAAAAATAGTTTAAAAAAAATTTAAAAAAAATTTATTAAAAAATTCTAAAATAATTAAAAATAAAAAAATAAAATCATATAATAAAATAAAATAAAATATTTCAAAATATTTAAAAATAAAATATTTTTTATAATGAAAATAGTTAGATTTGAAAAATAATGGTAAAATATTTTTTTAAAAAATATTTTTAAAAATATGCGGGGGCCATTGGGAGCAGTGGCTTATGCTTTTAAAATTATTTTTTAAAATTAATATTTTTTATTATAATTTTGTAGTAATTCCTGTTTAGTTAATTTGGTGAAGAGTTGATATTATACAAGAGAGGAATAAGTACATCAGGCACTTAAGTCCATGATGAGTTTGAGTTTGCTCCCACAGCTTTGTGTCAAACACCCACAAGCCCCCTCCAGTGCCAAAGTCTAAGTCTACTCTCTTGACGATTTCAATACTAAACAAAAATTATTTTTTAAATTACTTTTTAAAAATAATAATAAATTATTTTTTAAAAATAATAAAAATAATATTTTTAAATTTACATTTCAATAATAATAACATAATATTTTTATTAATCAAATAATAATTTTATTAATCAAATTATAATAACTTATTATTAACCAAATAATAATAATTTATTACTAATCACGTAATAATATTTTATTATTTATAAAATAATAATAACATGGTATACAATTAAATTAATATGATATACATTAAATGAATAATATACACAGTTAACTAAATATAGTACAGTTAACTATGTACAATATCAAATTAGCTATGTGCAATATTAAATTAACTGTGTACGATATTAATTTAACTATGTGTAATATTAAATTAACTATTTATAATATTAATTTAACTGTATGCAGAGTTTATTTAACCATATGCAGTATTAAATTAACTGTATATATTATTAAATTAATGCATACAGGATTCATTTAACTGTGTACAGTGTTAAATTAACTATGTGTAGTATTAAATTAACTATATGTAGGGTTTATTTAACTATGTACAGTATTAAATTAACTATGTATCATATTTAGTTAATTATATATCATATTTAATAACTATGTACTGTGTTAATTTAACTGTATACTATGTTCAGTTAACTGTGTGCAGTACTGTTAAATTAACTGTATGCAATATTTATTTAACTATGTACAGGATATATTGAACTATGTAGTGTTAAATTAACTATGTGTAGGATTTATTTAACTGTGTGCAGTGTTAAATTAACCATATACAAGATTTATTTAACTATATATAGTATTTATTTAACTATGTATAGTATTAAATTAACTGTATTCAATATTTATT
This sequence comes from Elaeis guineensis, assembly GCF_000442705.2. Classification (NCBI taxonomy): domain Eukaryota; kingdom Viridiplantae; phylum Streptophyta; class Magnoliopsida; order Arecales; family Arecaceae; genus Elaeis; species Elaeis guineensis. The sequence goes on along the minus strand of NW_027332423.1, from coordinate 2,451,708 downwards.
TAACTGTGTGCAATATTAATTTAACTATGTGTAGTATTAATTTAATGATATACCATATTTAGTTAACTATGTACAGTGTTAAATTAACCATGTATAGTGTTAAATTAACTATGTACGATATTAATTTAACTATGTACAATGTTAAATTAACTATATACAATATTAAATTAACTATGTGTAGGATTTATTTAACAATATACGATATTAAATTAACTATGTGTAGTATTAAATTAACTGTATTATATTAAATTAATTATGTATGATATTAAATTAACTATGTGCAATGTTAAATTAACTATGTGCGATATTAATTTAACTATGTGCAGAATTTATTTAACTATGTATAGTGTTAAATTAACTATACGCAGGATTCAGTTAACTGTGTACAATGTAATTAACGGTGTGCAGGGTTTATTTAACTATGTACCATATTTAGTTAACTATATATAGTGTTCATTTAATTATGTACATGTTTATTTAACTATATGGAGTGTTCATTTAACTGTATATCATATTTAGTTAACTATATACAGTATTAAATTAATTGTATATAGTATTAAATTAATTATATATGATATTAATTTAATTGTGTTAATATTAAATTAACTGTGTATAATATTAACTTAACTATGTGTAGAACTTATTTAACTTTGTACAGTATTAAATCAACTATATGCAGGATTCATTGAACTGTGTACAATGTTAAATTAACTGTGTAGTATTAAATTAACTATATGTAATATCAATTTAACTGTGTGTAATATTAAATTAATTATATATAATATTAATTTAATTATATATAAGATTTATTTAACTGTGTATAGTGTTAAATTAACTGTGTGCAGTATTCATTTAACTGTATGCAGTGTTAAATTAACTGTGTGCAGTATTAAATTAACTAGATACTATTTTTAGTCAACTATCTATCATATTTAATTAACTATTTTTAATTTTTTTCATTAATTTATCGATCATAATATCGATCTTTAATTTTATTAAAATATTTTTTTATTAGTAAAATCAATCATAAAATTGGTAGCTAATCATTTTTAATTTTTTTAATCAAAAAATTGATCATAAAATTAGTTATAATTTATTTTTTATGATATTTTAATTTTTAAAATCAATTACAAAATTGATCAAATTTTTATTTTATATTTTTCTTATTTTTATGTTATTTTTTATTATGTTATTTTTATTTTTTATATATTTTTTTTTTTATTTTAGATATATTTTTTATTATTTTATTATATATTATTATATTATTTTTATTTTTATATATTTTATTTTTTTATTATATTATTTTTATTATTTAAAATAAATTTTCACGCGGTCCATGGGACAAGGCGTGGACCGAAAGGCATTTCTGGCCCGTTTCTCATGGCTCATAGTCCTCTCTATGGACCAATGAAGGCCGATGCCGATGATAACAGGGAGCACGGTGAGGGGACGCCGTCGCAGGTGAGCCGACGAGGGGAGGCCATCATGGCGGTCATCCAGGAGGGGAGGGGGGCAGTCACTGGTGGTGATCAGAGTGGGGAAGAGGGGTTTGGAGCGTTGGGGAGGGGAGGGGGGCCATCACGGGTAGTTGCCAAGGAGGGAAGGGGGCTGTTGTGGGCGGGGAGGGAAGGGGGACCGTTGCGGGTGGTCGTCGGGGAGGGAAGAGAGTGTTTGAGCGTCAGAGAGAAGAGGAGGGTCGTTGCATCGTGGGCCGATGAGGGGAGGCCATCGTGGATAATGTCGGAGAGAAAAAGATGGGGTTCGAGCACAACACCCATTGGGACTCTTCTTTGTCTTGTTTTCTTCTTCTTCATAATTTTTTTTTATGCTGCCTGAAGGGGTGGTTTGAGGTTTGAGGTTTGAAAGGATATTTTGGATATTATCTAAAGTTATCTCGCGCTAAAACTATTGGGTCACAGTAAGTAGGGATTAACTCTTGGTCAATGAAAAATTTTGTTATAGCAGCGTCAATTGAGATCGATAATTAAATATTCAAAAATTAAATTTCAATTTTTGATTGATCAAAAGTTATAATTTTGATCAATAAAGTTTAAAAATTGATGTCCGGTCTATTTACGGGCCGGACATTAAAATCCAACACCCACCCCCCCCCCCCCCCCACAAACCTAAAAAAAAAAAGGCACTTTGTTTCGAACCCTAACCCTAACGAAGATCGAACACTCTTCACAACTATAAATCCGAAGACCAAGTCTTTATCACCGCCGTAAAACTGATCGCAAGCTCGAGGGAAATCCATCCATGGCGAAGAGAAGCAGGGCCTCAACCACAATAACCAGCCGCCGCTCCAACCGATCATGGTCAGATATTGCGGAGCCCTTACTCTATTCCATCCTCAGCCGGCTCTCCTCCAACGTTGTGGCTTTCTACACCTTCAGCGGCGTCTGCACCGCATGGAGGTCGATCGCCAAGGCCTTCAGGCAGAAGCTCTTGGCATCTGTTCCCCCCATGCTCATGCTCCGTCTCGCCAGCAGTGGAGCCCTTCGTTTCCAAAGCATCACAGACTCGATTCATCACATGACCAGCCCGCTGCGAGTCAAGACCAAGAACTGCGTTGGCGTCTCCTTCGGTTATCTCATCATCGTGGACAGATCATGGCGGCAGCCATCGCTTGTCGATCCCTTCACCAGCACCACAATCTGCTTGCCGAAGCAGGGGTTTCGCATTCGGTTCGCAATCTTGACGGCTCCACCCTCTTCTCCAGATTGCCTGCTCCTGGGCTGGGGTTTGGACTTGGATGCAGAAACATGTCTTATCAATGCTATAGCAGTCTGTGAACTTAAAGGTTCATGCGGGACGGTACTATTCTGGCCCTTCTCGTTTCGCAATGCCATCTTTCGCGATGGCAAGATCTTTGCTATGTTGGATTTCTCTGCAGTTATGGTCATAGATTTGGTGCATCATCCTAAGCCAAGGTTTACGGCAGTCAGGCCCCTGTCTATACCATCCCGGATATCAAACTTGATGCTAACCGAGGCTGGTGGTGATCTCTTGTTAGTGTCCCGAGATCTTCTATCGGGAAGAATCTGTGTGGATGCTTGCCCGCTGGACCTAAAAAGAAAAGATTGGGTGCGATTAACAAGCTTGGGCGGGCGTGCATTGTTCTTGAGCGACAATCGATGCGAGGTGTTGGAGAATCCAGCAGAGTGGGAAGGTGAGGACTGCATATACATGGTTTCTGGAAATACGGTGGTGAGGCAGTCGTTGAAGGATGCAAGCACCAAAGTTCTCATTGAATCTTTGCCTCAACTATACGCAGGTCAATATAGAAATCATGATTGGGTTAGTCCGATTTCAAACCAACTTCCAATTTAGATGTTCACTGAAAAGTAGGATGAATTGGCTCTTTGAAGACTTCAACTGTTTTTTTCTCTCAAATTTTTGTCGTAGCTATATAATTTCTCTTTCGTATTCATGCTTGTGATACACTGTGGATCTTCGGTGACGGTAACTATATTATGGATCATGCACACTTGTGCAGTATAGGTGACCATCTGCTTGACGAAGAGATGATGTTTGCATATTATTTGTAGCATAATAGATGGGTAATCAAGTGCAGCAAATGTGAGCCTGATATTATGATGTGAAAGCATTCAAAAGTTTGAAGTTTTAATACTTGATGATAATATATGGGTAGAATTAATTTGTTCTACTTCAATTGTTGGAAGCACTAGAAAGAAACTATTACGGCAGATTCCAGACTTAGGTCGGATTGGCTAGAGTTGGGCGGTGGACAATAAGTCGATGGCTGTTGGACATGCAAAATAAATTCTTGGTCAAAATTGGCTCCGGCAAAGATCCTCCGATGCTCAAGTCAGAAAGTTACAGAACAGATGAAAGCGCGAGAGAGAACAAGAAGAGGTCTCTTTGTTACCTTTATTTATAGATCGAGGTCAGAGACGTAAAAGAAAAGAGTTGTAAGAGGCCATCCTGACTTTTTAGGATGTATCATTCCGAGATTTTGGCCTAATTTTTTGAGATTTGGTGATTATGGTTGCTTTATTCGGCTCGTGGCTAGCTGCTCCTAATGGTTGTGTGATTTGAAAGTATATGTGGGATCTGCTAATCAACCCTTCCAAATATGTTGATCAAAATAGGGATCGGCCGCAGTAGGGGTTGGTAGCTGATGTGCAAGTCAACGATCGATCCACAGATCGATGATCAATCCTTAGTTGGCCTTACCAAGGTTGCCAGTGTCTTTGGTTCGGACATCAGAGATTTTTTACCCTATAATATATTATGCCCCTTACTCCCAAGTTTGAGCCAAAATTGGATCGATCAAAGGGGGTATAACGAATCAAATATGCTAAAGACATGCATTAATAGTCTGGTCCCTTGATCAGAACAATGCGTCTGCATCATTTGGACAAGCAAAAACATTGCATCATTACACTATAAGAAAAAAGATTTTTAGCGACGTCAAAATTGGCATCGCTAATAATAGTTTTTACCGACCATCAACGGCAACCAATGAAAGAAAGAAAAACTGTTTCTCTTCTGAAGGCCCAAGTTGCATCTGAAAATTTTTCTATTCATCTACATGATTAAGGATAAAATTTTTACCTGATTAGTAGCGAAACCAGAGATCAAATCTCAAATTATCTGGATTAAACCTTCACGAGGTCCGGATGTGTAGACCCTCTACTTCGCATGCACGCCAGACGCTGTAGGAAAGTAGGATGAACTCCAATTCAATTGCCTTCACAACCCAATCAAATGAGGGAGAAGATGTGCTGGTGTGACACCTTGAACTGTAAGTGGGATGCCCAAGAAGGACCCATGCCCAAGGAAAGAGGGGTGGCACTAAAAGGGAAGAGACCAAGGGAAGAAGAAGGGCTCTTCTCTTCTCACGCCTCTTTCTCTCTTTCTCTCTTCTCTCAATCTGATTTGTTTGCTATGCATCTATAGATAGAGACCCTCTCTATTTATAGGTGATTCCAATGACCCAATAAGTATAGAAGTCCTAACTCAAATCTGATTTGAATCAGTCCAATACTCATGAAAGAAAAATTTCTACATGAGATAGAATTGCCATCACTTATGACAACCACTTTATACCCACTCTCTCACCCACATGGGATGCCCCAAACTAGCACCATTTCAGGTGCTGGTTGGTCCACATGAGAGAAAAATCCTAGGGCAAGTAGAAATTCTCATATCTCATCAAAATGAGTTCGATTCGAATCCAATTCGAAGCTGATTCGAAATAATTTCGAATGGCTGTCAATCCCAAACTCTTTAAGACTTTTGTACCAAGTCTAACTTGAATTTTTAGATCCAATTAAGCCTAATTAATTCAGATCTAATCTAAAATTAATTAATATTTAAATCCAATCTCTCATATGCTCCATAGATCATAGATCAGAAACTGTTCATTTTTGGGATCGAACTTGAACCTCATGTGTAGTGCTAGCTAGACATAGTCAACTCTTCAATCTCGTTTGATCCATAACTTAATTCTCAATCAAGTTAGCTTACATGTTCAATCAAGTCAAGTACTTTCAAATTTGACATATAAACATAGACCAATTCCTTCCTATTTTGTCTGACTTATGTGCGTAACTCTATAGGTTCAAACACTAAGTCGGTAGTACAAGAACCAATTTCTGCACTAATCGAGATACCATCTAGCAATAATTTTCGACGTCTAGATAGGTCAAATTATTGTAAAAAAATATTTCACAACCCATACACATGGTTACCATATAATTCATCCTTTTGACCTTAGATGCTCTAAGATGGTCTCAGGTTAACTGTCAACCGAGATTACTTCATCCACATTGTATTTCAACCTTTCAAATCCATCTCATGGATTATCTTGGTCAAGGCTTTGCTAAATTAAAATACAGCAATACATCAACTCCAATAATTTGAAGAGATCAATCCCATCTTAATCCACACATAGACTTTATAAGTACTTGACTGTACCTAGTAGCCTTCCATCATTGTATTAGAAATTCAGATAGTCTGACACCAAAGCTCAGTGAGTTGCTTCCAAGTCACTATAGTGATCTCAGGTCTGAAAAATGTTTACACCCATGTGTTTCGTGAGCAGCTCTTGATAGCAGAACGCTCAGCAGATGACTCACTTGTTCCGTGATGATGTATCCCTATATCTCACCTGTATGTCATACCAGTGTCACCACACTCCTTGATTAAGAGGATAACCAACCCATATGGCACACAACGACCTTCACTCGATAAACATCATTGTCCTATAATGATGTATCATTTGATCACGAACATATTTAAGAACTATATGATAAATCCTCTCTTTATCATACACTAGCATAGTTCTAAGGACTTTATCACAGCACAAGAGTTCAAGAAAGATGTTACTTGATGATGAAAAATATCAAAATAATTTTTATTCAATAATCAATAATTCATATACAAAGAGAAACTCAATCGTCACATGATTGACTTTAAGACATAATTTCAAACAATTCTCACTTGAACTAAAGCCAATCGGGGCAATATCTTATACCCATCTTTTATTTGAAATCATTGAACTCTTTGATCTCGAGAACTTTAGTAAAGGGGTCGGCTAGGTTCTTCTTTCCGTCGATCTTCTGAAGCTCGACGTCACCTCGATTCATGATTTCTCACACTAGGTGATAGCAGCACAGAACATGCTTAGTACGATTACGCGATTTTGATTCTTTCGCTTGAGCTATGGCACTGGAGCTGTCACAGTACAGCAGAACAGGGTTATCAATAAAAGGTGTAACTTCCATCTCGGTGATGAACTTCCGCAACCACACCATCTCTTTTGCAGCATCCAATGCAGCAATGTATTCCGCTTCGCATACAGAATTGGCCACAGTATGTTGCTTGAAACTCTTCCAGCAAACAGCTCCTCCATTCAAAGTAAACACGTAGCTCGACATACTTCTGCTGTCATCACAATCTGACTGAAAATTAGAATCAATATATCCCATAAGTTTCAGATCAGTGTCTCCATAGATAAGCCATTGGTCTTTAGTATTTCTTAAATACTTAATAATTGCTTTCGCAATCTTTCAATGCTTTTCATTCAGATCAGACTGGTATCTACTCACTACCCCTAGTGAATAGACAACATCCGATATCGTACATATTATAGCATGCATGATAGATCCCACTGTCGAAACATATGGTATTCTACTCATATGCTCTCTCTCTTCAGGAGTTGTCAGACAATCCTTCTTGAAAAGAGTAATTCCATGACCTATCGAAAGATAGTCTTTTTTGAAATTATCCATGTTGAACCGCTTCAACAAGATATCAATATACGTAGATTGAGACAATCCAAGCAACCTTGTAGATCTATCCTTATAGATCTTTATCCCAAGGATGTAGGATGTTTCTCTCAAGTCCATGAAGAACTGTGATAATAACCATAGCTTCACACTCTACAAAGTCAGGATATCATTTTCTAGTAACAGTATGTCATCCACATACAGCACCAGGAAGATGACTACAGAATCGGAAGCTCACTTATAGATGCAAGGCTCTTCTCCGTTTCTAATGAAGCCATACATTTTGATCACCTTATCAAAATGCATATTTCAACTCTTAGATGTCTGTTTAAGTCCATAAATAGATCTTTTCAGCTTGCACACTTTCGACTCATTTGTGGATGTGAACCCTTCATGTTGTATCATATATACCTCTTCTTCCAACTTTTCGTTAAGGAAAGCAGTTTTGAATCTATCTGTCAGATCTCATAATCTAAGTGTGCAGCGATAGCAACATAATCCGTATGGACATGAGCATTGCCACAGGAGAAAATATCTCATCATAATCAGTACCATAACACTGACGATAATCCTTGGCAACTAGATAGACTTTATAGGTCTCTACCTTTCTGTCCCTCTTCTTTTTCTTTTAAAAGCCATTTACACCCTATGGGTCATATTTCTTCGGACGGATCAACTACTATCCATACATCATTGATCTCTATGAACTCCATCTCAGACTTCATGGCCTTAAGCCATTTCTGGGAGTAGGGCCTTTGCATGGCCTTCGTATAGGTAATCGGATCCTCATCATTCTCATCAAGTTCGATAGGGTCACCATCCCAGACCAGAAAATCATAGAATCTATCCGGCTGACGTGGTACTCTACCAGATCTCCTTAATGGTGCCTCTACTATTTTCAAATTTGATTCTTCAATCAAATCTAATTCTGTGTGTGTCGGTCCTTCCACCTCATGAACTTCATCAAATTCAATTTTACAGGTATTAGCTCCTTCACCAAGGAACTTTTTTTTCAAAAGGACTATCCGACTGCTGACAAACATCTTTTGTTCTGCAGCGAGATAGAAGTAGTACCCTTTAGTTTTCTTTGGGTACCCTATGAATAAGCATCTATCAGACTTCGGTGCAAGCTTATCTGTTTTTAAATGCTTGACATAAGCTGGACACCCTCAGACCCTACGGTGTGAGAGCACCGACTTACACCCAGTCTATATCTCATATGGAGTTTTATCGATAGACTTGCTGGGTACCTTATTCAAAATATAGCAGGCAGTTTCTAGAGCATATCCTTGAAGGAGATTGGCAAACTCGCAAAGCCCATCATGGATCGGACCATATCTAACAAGGTTTGATTTTTTCTCTCCGACACCCTATTATGTTATGGTGTTTCAGGAGGGATCTACTATGAGAGAATCTCATTCTCTTCTAAATATGTCAGAAACTCACTGGTGAGGTATTTACCTCCTCGATCTGACTGAAAGATCTTAATACTCTTTCCAGTTTGTTTTTCTACTTCAGCATGGAATCATTTGAACATTTCAAATGATTCTGACTTATGCTTCATAAGATAGACATACCCATATCTTGATAGGTCATCTGTAAACATAATGAAGTAGTAGTATCCTCCTCTGATACTTATGTTTATAGGTCCGCATACATCAGTATGTATTAGATCTAAGACATCACTGGCTCTTTCACATTTTTCTTTAAAAAGTGACTTAGTCATCTTACCAAGTAGACAGGACTCGTAGGTAGGCAATGATTCACAATCATCTATCTCAAGAATATATTCCTTGATCAACCTGTCAATCCTACTCTTGTTCACATGACCAAGCCTGCAATGCCAAAGGTAGGTAGGGTTCACTGACATTATCTAATTTAGGGTGTTTACTGGATGTGTACATTACACTAACAGACTATGATATTATGTATATGCCATGTATCAACTGTCCAAGCATAATTATAGTATCATTCACAATGATATCACAAAAATCATCCTTTGTTATAAATTGTAATCAAGTTTGGTCAAAAGACCTACAGAGATGACATTCATCAAAAAAGAGAGACAATAATAACAATCATTTAACATGACACTACTAGACTCGAAGACAAGCTGCAAAGTTTTCAAGATCAGAACTGAAACAAGACTTCCTTCCCCAATGTTAAGGAATCACTCGTCCTTTTGAAACTTCTTACTTACCTGTAGTCCTTGCAATGAATTATATATATTAATAGGACTTTCGATATTCAATACCCAAGTAGTAGTATCATAAACAGAAAAATTATAAGGAGTTATCATATAAGTACCTTGTGAAGCAATTGCTTACTTTTTTCTCTTATTTTTAGGCCTGTTTGGGTCAAGGGTGGCTATATAAGTAAGATAATTTCTTTTTCAATGATCTAGCTTCTTACAAAAGAAGCACTATGCCTGGCTCTTGTCAACTTTTGATGGTTTGTCTGCTTAAAATCTACGGTATGGAATTTCTTCACCTTTTTCTTCTTTTCTCTCTTAGAGGATCGATGCCCTGCAGATGAACCTCTTACTAAATTCACTGGCTCCTTCTGGAGCTGGTAATCCTTCTCAAAAATCTGCAATAATCCTAACTAACTATGGTAGTTTACTGCAGGCTTCGTCACTCTATAATGATTGAGAAAGGAAAGGTAGAATTTTGATAGCGAATTGAGGATAGCATCCTTGCCTAATTGTTCATGCAATGAAAAATTAAGTTTGCTAAGGCATTCAATCTGCCAATCATGTACAATACACGATCGGTGACTGAAGTCTCCTCTCGCATATGGGCATTGAACACTGCATAGGAGATTTTATGTCTTTCTGCATCCTCAGGGGTGCCGAAGGACTCATTCAATATTTGAATGATCTCCTCCAACTGCGCATTCTCGAACTTACGACTAAATTTATCGTTCATAGCTTCCCTTATCACACAATGCTCAGTCATACGGTCATTGAGCCACTTCATGTAAGTATCTTTCGCAGTACGAGGAACATGGACTGTAGGTTCTTCAGGTGCCTGATCCATAAGGACGTACAAAATCTTCTCGTGCTCCAAGATGATCTTCAACTTTCAATACCAGCTATCGAAATTAGATCTAATGAGCTTATTGCTGTCCAACAGCATACGGAGAGATAGTGTGTTGGCCATAACTAAAAGAAAAAATATTAGCCTATTAGTATATGAATTATTTTTAATCCTAAAGATATAGACTTTAGTCTAAAGGTTCTTCTCTCACTATTTTTACGAATTGGTAGCCTCTACCTCTAACTCGAGAAATTACACTAATTCTTTAGTGGATATTAGAATCCATACGAACTACATCGGATCTGAGTATGGCTCGACCAACCCTAGTGCATCCATAGGTAGGTTCATAATCAATTATTTCTTCAAATAATTTCTAGCAATTGGATTTTGCCTTAGGTATCTCTTCAGCAGGCGTGTGGCGCCTCCATTAAAAATTTTGATTAGGTCCAACCATTAACATGACACTCTAAGTACATCCAATAAATGGATATTTAAGTCCGAGTGTGGCTCGACCAATCTGAGCATTAATCTGAAGATACATCATAATGGTCATATATGAATGATAATTTCAATACGTAACAGATACCAAGTGTGTAGCGTCTCCAATGCCTATTTGAAATATTAGACTCCTTATCACGCACCTTAATGGGAGGCAATGATCAAGTTATCTTATAAATTTATCACTTTATGGACCTAATAATTTATAGAATTTGATTTTATTGATCTGAGAATAAGAGAAGAAGTCGATCTGCAAGCCGTTAATCCTCCCACTGACTTCATCAAGTCATATAGAGGACTAGACACAAGCTGATCTAAAGATATCTAAATCAGTCACACTGATTCACCTTAATGGCATGGGTCTATACGAATTAACTAGTGACTTAATCAAAACATAATCTATCATGTTGACCAGGTAAGTAAGATCAATGGGAGGAATATATCCTTAACTCATCATAGACGCATCTAGGTGAATAGCTTCCAATTAAAAACTACTTGATCGAATCTGCCAAACTTATCTTAGACACCAACTGGTTAATTAGTTTCAATTTGGTCCATCAGAAGATTCAAACTCAACCATGGAGCCATAATCATGGTCCATTTATTAGGACCAAATACATGGACTTGATCAAACTTCAACTATTGAGATTGATCTAGAGAAATTCTGACCTAATCTAATTCAACACTTGATTAGATTTAATCAATTTCTCTACTTATTCTATATGTATTTCTAACCCTAGGTCTAACCCATCAAAAGGATCTAATTCATGCTAACAGTTTGTCCATCAATTTATGTAGTGTCTTAATGATTTTCAATTATCAAATTTAGATCATTCAACGCTTAATTCATAATTAAGTATGTGAAACGTATATTTCAGTCTGTAAAACTATTCTACAAGGATTTTAGATGAAGCATACTATATATTTTAATATATAAAAATAAATTTTTATAATATATTTAATAATTAAACATACATAGGTATGATCTAAACTTCATGCATACATCTCATGCATCATGACAACTTGTAGATCAATACCGATTACATCACATACTATTCAGATTTAAAATAATTTTTATATTTAAATTTTATCCTATAGTAATGAATCATAAATTACTTTAGATCTAATCTAAACATATTTATGATCACAATAATAAATAAAAATTTATTCATTTTTTTTCTTCATAAAATTAGATCACGCGACACCCCTACACGTCATAAAGAATCCATCGAATAGGCAAAAGAGAGATTAATCTCTTTAATCTCTTATGATCAGATGGTCTAGTGATCTCATCAATCCGAGTAATAGGCTACTAAGATCTGAAATCTAATTTCATACATAATTACATCAATATACAATTATTGACAAAACTATTTTATGTCATGAATATGTCCTTGATCTTATCAATAATGTTCTTCATCTAATCTAATTAGATTCAATGCATCATATATATCGTACCAGATCTGAAATACATCTTATACTAATTATAAAATATAAATTTTAGATTTGATATCATATAGAAAATTAATTAGATGCAAATATGAATGCATAAGGAATAAATTTTTTATAAAAATCTATTTTCATGCAGTATTGAATGATGGTAGGATTCAGATCTAAATATCCATCGAAATGAATCTAATTTAGATCTAAAATAAATCTCACTTTATGATGAAAATAATAATATTAAAATTATATTAAAATAAATTTAAAATAAATTTTAATTCATATTGATACTCCATCAAAAATTTAGTAACAGAAGAATTCTGTTACAACAAACTTATAATAACCTCAATCAACCATTGATTAGGCACCTCTAATCCAATCAAAATCAGATCAAAAATTTTATATAAATAGATTTAAATCAAATTTGATGTTAATAAAAAATTTTAATTATATCTTATATAATTAATCTCAAAAAATTTAGTTATGCATGTATGTATTTCAAGTTCGCTCTGATACTAATTGAAGGGAAGGAAAACTATTTCTCTTCTGAAGGCCTAGGTTGCATCTGAAAATTTTTCTATTCATCTACATGATTAAGAATCAAATTCTTACCTGATTAGCAGTATAACTAGAGATAAAATCTCAAATTATCTAGATTAAATATTTATGAAGGCCTGAATGTGCAGACCCTCTACTTCGCATGCATGCCAGATGCCGTAGGAAAGTGGGATGAACTCCGATCCAATCACCTTCGCAACCCAATCAAATGAGGAAGGAGATATGCTGATGTGATATCTCACATTAGAAAGTGGGATGCTCAAGAAGGACCCATGCCCAAGGAAAGAGGGGTGGCACCAAAAGGGAAGAGACCAAGGGAAGAAGAAGGGCTCTTCTCTTCTCACACCTCTCTCTCTCTTTCTTTCTTCTCTCAATCTGATTTATTTGCTATGCATCTATAGGTAAAGATCTTTTCTATTTATAGATGATTCTTATGATCCAATAAGTATATGAGTCTTCACTCAAATCTGATTTGAATCAGTCTAATACTCCAGAAAGAAGGATTCCTATATGAGATAGAATTGTCATCACTTATGACAACCACTTTGCACCCACTCCTTCACCCACATGAGATGCTCCAAACTAGCACCATTTCAGGAGTTGGTGGGCCCACATGAGAGGATAATTCTAGTGCAAGTAAGAATTCTCATATTTCATCAAAACGGATCCAATTTGTATCCAATTTGAAGCTGGTTCGAAATAATTTTGAAAGATTGTCAATTTCAAACTCTTTAGGACTTTTGTACCAAGTCTAATTTAGATTTTTGAGTCCAATTAAGTCTAATTGATTCAGATTTAATATATAATTAATTAATATTTAAATTCAATCTCTCACATGCTCTATGGATCATAGATCAGAAACTGTTCATCCCCAAGATCGAACCTAAACCTCAAGTATAGTGCTAGCTAGACATAACCAACTCTTCAATCCATTTGATCCATAACTTAATTCTCAATCTAGTTAGCTTATATGTTCAATCAAATTAAGTATTTCAAAATTAGATATATAAACATAGACCAATTCTTTCCTACTTTGTCTGACTTGTGTGCGTGACTCCATAGGTTCAAACATTAAGTCGGTAGCACAGGAACCAATTTCTGTACTCATCAAGATACGATCTAGCAATGGTTCTCAATATCCAAAAAGTTTGAATTATCGTAAAAAAATATTTCAAAATCCATAAACATGGTTAACACATAATTCATCCTTTTGACTCTGGATGCTTTAGGATAGTCTCATATTAACTGTCAATCGAGATTGCTTCATCCACATTATATTTTAACCTTTCAAATCTATCTCATGGATTATCTTGGTCAAGATTTTGCTCAATTAAATACAGTGATACATCAACTCCAATAATCTAGAGGGGTCAATCTCATCTTGATCCACATATAGACTTCGTAAGTACTTGATGTACCCAATAACTTTCTGTCACTGCATTAAAAATCTAGATAGTTCCGCACCAAAACACAGTGAGTTGCTTGCAAGTCACTATGGTGATCTCAGGTATGAAGGATACTTATATCTGTATTTCACAAGCAGCTCTTGACAACAGAATGCTCAGTAGGTGAGTTACTTATTCAGTGACGATATACCCCTACATCTCACCTGTATGCCATACCAGTACCAGTATCACCACACTCTTTGGTTAAAAAGATAACCAACCCATATAGCACACAACGACCTCCATCGATAAATATCATCATCCTGTAATGACGTATCATTTGGTTGCGAATATGTTTAAGAACTATATGATAAATTCTCTCTTTATCGTATACTAGCATAGTTCTAAGGACTTCATCACAGCACAAGAGTTCAAGAAAGATGTTATTTGTGATGAAAAATATCAAATAATTTTTATTTAATAATCAATAATTTATATACAAAGAGAAACTCAATCGTCACATGATTAGTTTTAGGACATAATTCCCAACAATCAAAAGATATGCTGTCGCAAAAAAAAAATATTAAACTTATTAATGATGAAAATATTCATTAGTGACAGCAATATTAGCGATGGCTTTAGCCATCGCTAATAGCTCGATTTTCTCCCTGTCCTCAGTTTTTTGCTTCTCCACACTAAAACCCTCATTTTTTCCCCTCGATTTTTATCTCCCCCTCCCCCACTTGTGACTGACCGAACCCCCCCTCTCCCCCTCTCTCAGTTTCCCAGCTCACACCATGCTGTTGGAGTCCCCAGCCTCCTCCCCCTAGTCTCACTCCGCTGGGCCTCCCCTTTTCTTCTCGGAGCCTACATCCCCGAGCTCCCCCCTTCTTCTCTGTTGCCTCCCAGAGCCGGCATCCCCCCACCCAACCTCTCTTTTCCTTCCCCGCCCCTCCCCTTGTCAGATCGAGCCCCCCCACCTCCCCCTTCTACGCCCACCACTCCCTCTTTACCCCATATTTGGTCCCCATTTTCCCCTCGCGCACCATCGGATCTAGCTTTCCCAAGCCCCTGACCACCTCCCCAAGCCCCTGACGGCCTACCCGAGCCCCTGGCCATGTCTCCGAGCCCCCGGCCATCTCCCCTAGCCCCGACCCACCACCCCCTAACCGCCTCATCGAACCCTCGACCACCTCCCCTAGCCCTCGACCCACATCCCTCGATCGCCTCTCTGAGCCCCCAGCCTGCCTCTCCGAGTCGGTCAGCCTCCACCCATTCTTCCTCCCCCCTTCTCCCCTCACCTCCACCTCCCACCTTCTTCTCCTACTGCGCAGCATCGCCTCCATGTCGTAGTGCCACCTCCTATGTCAGATCTATCACTCCCCTTGTCGGATCCATTGCCCCCCTTGCCGAATCTGCTCTCCCTTTGTCAGATCCACCGTCTCTGTGTCAGATCACCATCCCTATCCCCGCACCACTATTCTTGCACCACCGGCATCCTTGCATTCTTTTGGTGAGTATTAACGACGATGGTGGTATAGCCATCGCTAAATTTTTTTATTTTGATATATTAATTAATTTTAATTAGATATTTAATTAATTAATTAATTAGAATTAATTTAATTAATTGATTAAGTATTTTATTTAACTATGATTAGGTTGGAACTGGACCCCGATGGGCTTCAGCCTGGTCTGAATTTGGGTCAGACTTCGGGCTAGGCCTGAAGTAGTTCAGGCTAGGCTTGGACCTAATTATAGGGTCCATTTAATTTTGGATCGGACTCAGATATATCTTTGGCCTGGTCCAAGCCTGACCCTATAGTGGGCCCAATACTGCTAGCTCGCATCCAACCTAAAACCAGCAATGCTCTATTCATAAAGAGACTATGATGACTACCCATGCGAGATGCGCCTAAAGAGTCTAAAGAGAGATGGAGATGATACATTTCTATTCTTGTTGTTGTAGTTGTAGGACAAGCTTGGATGATCTGTTACATCGTGGGTAACTGCTTATAGCCACCTCATGGTTAAACATGCAGAGGAACTTGCAATGCCTTATTTTTTAATGGTAGATCTGAGCCTTCTTCTTTTCCTCTTTCCCTTGTTTACCTTGTTGGTCTTTGATTTAAGTACTACTTTTAAGTTTTTATTTTATTTTTTTAAAAAATTTCTCTCCTAGTTTGCAGCCTTTTCACTTTGCAGGCATCTCATGGTTCGAGTCCATCCAAATGTGTTCGGGTTGGGCTCGAGCTTGGGCCAGGCCCAGGCCTGATTTTTTTCTAAAATCATCGGGGCTAAGTCTGACCCAAAGCCCGAAAAGAATTTTTGAGCTAGACTCGAGTAAGGGTAGGGCCAGTTCCCATAGTAACTATGATGAAAATTTTGGATGGCTGGTTTTCAATTAATGATCCTTATTAGAATAGATATTGCTTCTTTTGATCAATCTCTTTCTGCTCTTGCTTTGCTCTGCTTTTTGTTCTTTTTTTCCTACACAGTCACTTGTTTTTAAAAATTTTGCATTGCATAGAACTATAGACCTATCTTTTGATTAATGTATATATTCTATGATATCCATACATTTATATATTTTTATACGAATTGAAGAATTATGTACATTGATCAATTGACAGTTTAGTTTGGATAGTTTGAAAATTATACTTAATTCTATAGGTAATTACAGTAACCAAACGATATATTGGGGGTTCGAGAGAAAAGAAAGATTGGTGGTCTGTATCTAAGATTAAATCTGGAGCTGTTATTACAAGCTCAAAAAAAAAAAAGAGAACCATTTACCAGAATACTTTCAGGAGGATGAAATATTAAGAGTTCATCAACATTTAATAGATGCAGAGTTGGATGCTCCAAAAATTTTTCTACATGATGGCTAATATGAGGTAGATCATACTGAGTTTGTTTTTAAAGAGCATCCGATCTAAGAAGGTGAAAAAGAAGAAGAAGAGGAAGAAGTAGAAGAAGAGGAGGAAGAAAAGGAATCGAAAGAAGAATCCGAAAGGTACCAAACATCAGAAGAGGAAGATGAGTTGTCAACCCTAGGAAGGTAGGAGTCGACCCCACCTCTCCTCATGATAGAGTAGTCAACCCTTGGAACACCACCTCCGGCCGCTTATATTCTCCTGACCTTCTGGTATCATTTTATTTCTTGCATTATCTTGAATCATTTTGAATACTTATCTTACATCATTTTAAATCTTACATTACTATATTATAATTTATATAATTAATCCATGAATCTATTTATTTTTATTTTTAAAGATTATAGATCATGTCTTACAAGGTCGAAGCCATCACAATCGAGGAGAGAGCTCTTATGCAGCCACTCGCATCATTCTGCACACACATACACACAGTAAACTCTAGTACTTTAAATTTTTTTTTAAGATTATTTTATCCCTTATTATCTAATATAATATTCTTTTTAATGTTTGATACTCTTAGGTTCTGACATGTAGGGTTCCAGTGACCCCATAGTTATGTAGAGCAGCATCTGACTCTCAGAGTCCAGCGGCATGGTAGAACATCCATCCGACTCACAGTACCTCCACTTGACAAAGGATATAGAGCTCGTCCACATTCAGAGCCACTCATAAGTACTATATTTTCACTGAATATGTTTAAAATTTAGTCATTTTAGAGTCTAATATTTATTATTCAAATTAGTTTTGTAGCACATTTAGAGAGTCTGGGGTGCCTCATGTGGTTATTAAGATTATCCGACAATTGATGTCGAGGCCGATAAATAAATTTTTCAGTTGGTCGTCAAGGACTCATGATGCAGTCTGGGAGATGTTTTTGGTAAGTCAAAGTGTTTAGCTTTTAAATTCATGGTGAGTTTATATTCTACTTATTAATATGCGCTTGCTTCTATTTGTAGGAGTATTACTGATTCGAGACTCCTCAGGATAAGGAGGCTGGCCGTTGGACCTTCGAGGAGGTGGCCACATGTAGGCTCTGGGATGGGCTGTACACCTT
>NW_027332423.1:330727-370186 GCF_000442705.2 Elaeis guineensis | reverse complement strand
ATTGAATTTTGAAAAGGATAGAATTTGTGATGCATGCCAATTAGGTAAACAAACTAGAGTATCATTTAAATCCAAAAACACTGTTTCAACTTCTAGACCTTTAGAGCTCTTACATATGGATTTATTTGGACCAACAAGAACCACTAGTCTAGGAGGAAAACGATATGGATTTGTAATAATAGATGATTACTCTCGTTTTACTTGGGTTTTCTTTTTAGCTCACAAAAATGAAACTTTTCAAATTTTCACTAAATTTCATCGAAAAGTCACTAATGAAAAAGGGTTTTCAATTCAAAATATTAGAAGTGATCATGGAACAGAATTTGAAAATCATGACTTTGAAAATTTTTGTGATGAAAATGGAATTGGCCATAACTTCTCTGCTCCTAGGACACCCCCAACAGAATGGGGTAGTTGAAAGGAAAAATAGAACCTTAGAAGAAATGGCCCGTACCATGCTTTGTGAAAGCAACCTTCCAAGATATTTTTGGGCGGAAGCTATTAACACAGCATGTTACATTTTAAATCGTGCTTTAATAAGACAATTTTTAAAGAAAACCCCCTATGAACTTTGGAAAGGAAGAAAACCAAATATTGCCTATTTTCATATTTTTGGTTGCCGATGTTTTGTATTAAATAATGGCAAAGAAAAACTTGGTAATTTGATGCAAAATCAGATGAAGCAAATCCTTCTAGGTTACTCCTCCACTAGTAAAGCATTTAGAGTGTTCAACAAAAGAACCTTAGTAGTTGAGGAGTCCATACATGTTGTCTTTGATGAATCTAACGATCTTCCTTCAAGGAAGAATGAGGGTGTTGATGATGCAGATCCACTAATAGAAGGTATGAAGGAGATCACTCTGAAAGATTCAGCAACTCCAGAAGACAAGGATCAAGAAGATGAACAAAATGAGAAAGGTAAGAAATTCAAGAACAACCTCAAGGTACAAATGACTTACCCAAGGAATGGAGGTATGTTCACAACCACCCTAAGGAATTAATTATCGGTGATCCTATGCATGGGGTAAAAACACGTTCTTCACTTAGAGATGTACTTAATCATTGTGCTTTTGTATCTCAACTTGAACCTAAAATTTTTGAAGAGGCTGAAAAATGATCATAACTGGATTAATGCTATGCAAGAGGAACTTAATCAATTTGAAAGAAATAATGTTTGGACCTTAGTAAAAAGACCTAAAGATTATTCAATAATTGGCACAAAATGGGTCTTTAGAAACAAATTAGATGAGCATGGAAATGTAATTAGAAATAAAGCAAGACTGGTTGCTAAGGGATATAATCAAGAAGAAGGAATTGATTTTGATGAAACCTTTGCACCTGTTGCTAGATTAGAAGCTATTAGACTTCTACTTGCATATGCTTGCTTTATGAATTTCAAGTTATTTAAATAGATGTTAAAAGTGCATTTTTAAATGGATATATTTCTGAAGAAGTATATGTAGAACAACCCCCTGGATTTGAAAATCATGCTTTTCCCAATCATGTCTTTAGATTAAATAAAGCTTTATATGGTCTAAAACAAGCACCTAGAGCATGGTATGAAAGGCTAAGCAAATTTCTACTAAATAATGGTTTCTCAAGAGGCAATGTAGATACAATCCTATTTATTAAAAGAAACCAAAATGATATGCTAATTATACAAATTTATGTTGATGACATAATTTTTGGGTCTACTAATGAATCCCTTTGTCAAGACTTTGCTAAGCTTATGCAGGGAGAGTTCGAGATGAGCATGATGGGAGAACTCACTTTCTTTCTCGGACTCCAAATCAAACAATCAAAAGAGGAAATCTCCATCACCCAAAGCAAGTACACCAAGGAACTACTCAAAAGATTTGGAATGGAGAACTGCAAACCAATTGGCACACCAATGAGTCCCTCAAGTAAGCTTGACAAGGATGATGAAGGTAAAAGCGTAGACTTAAAATACTACAGAGGTATGATTGGCTCATTATTATATCTAACTGCAAGTAGGCCTGATATCATGTTTAGTGTTTGCTTATGTGCAAGATATCAATCTAATCCTAAGGAATCTCATTTGAATGCTGTTAAAAGAATCCTTAGATACTTAAATGGTACACAAACTATAGGGTTATGGTACTCTAAGGACTCACAAATTAATTTGTTAGGATATTCTGATGCTGATTTTGCTGGATGTAAATTAGATAGAAAAAGCACAAGTGGAACTTGCCAATTTCTTGGAGTTAACCTAATCTCATGGTTTAGCAAGAAACAAAATTCGGTGGCACTGTCTACGGCTGAGGCCGAATACATTGCAGCCGGAAGATGTTGTGCTCAAATCTTGTGGATTAAGCAACAACTCGAAGATTTTGGAATCAAACTTAATGAAACTCCAATAAAATGTGATAATACAGTGCCATAAATCTATCTAAAAATCCAATACAACACTCAAGATCCAAACATATTGAAATAAGATATCATTTTATAAGAGAACATGTTCAAAACAAAAATGTAATTCTTGAATATGTTTGCACTGAAAATCAATTAGCCGATATCTTTACAAAGGCCCTTAGTGAGGATAGATTCTGTAAAATTAGGAGAAATCTAGGAATTCTAGATCCATTTGCCTAAACTTCTCTTAATTAATATCAAATATTCTTAGAGCTCAATTTCCAACAACTATCCTGGTTCCAAAAGCTCAGATTTATCACTCTAAAAACTTATCATTGAGCAAAATTCCTTCTCCCAAAATTTTGAATTTTTCTGGAATTTATTTGTATTTTTCCTGATTTTCTGAACTTCATGAGTCGACCCCCATGAGTCGACTCAATGGCAAACTTGTAAATCCCACCAACTTCCATCGGGTTCATTGTTTTTAAAACGGGAAATCATGTTTATGAGACGACTCATCTTCTCGCCGTCTTCCTTCCGAAAGCCGTCCTCTCCAACTCTTTTTGCTCCAAATCCAAGGATCAATTCTGAGGCAATTCTCCCTCCTTCTCTCCACCAAAAATCGCCTCCTTGAACAGGATTTTTCTGTACTTTCTCGCAGTGATTGGCGCGGGTGGAACGTGCCCTAGAACTTCACCGTTCATTCAAAATCCACTTCTTTTCTCCACCAAAATTCTTCTTTACTCTCTTGTGATCCCTCCTCCACTGAATTCAAGTCTTCTTGTCTGCTATTTTTTTGGATATAGCTCCAAAGATGAAACTTCCCCAAAGAAGGAAATCAATCCGAGAGCCTGAGGAAATTGTCCGAAAGAAAAGGCATACTCAGTCTTCCAGTATTCCTGATCCAGTTTCAGTACCTGCTCAAGGTCTCTCTCAATCCTCCATAAGCCCCAGTGTAAATCCTCTTTCGGATAGAAAAGTAGAAACCGGGAAAAATATAGATTTTCGGTTCTTTGAGAAAGAAGGCTTTACTTTTGCTACCAAGATCAAAAATCAAGGATGGAAACTTTATTGCTCTCTTAAGGAAGTCACCTATGTTGATCTAGTCAGAGAGTTCTACCAGAACCTAAATTATGGAAACGGGTCTGTGACTTCAACTGTAAAGGGGATTGACATCTGTTTGGATTCTAGGATATTGGGAGAAATACTTCAGTTGCCTAGTGAAGGATACTCATATATGGAACTCCCAATTAAAGAAGAAGGGATCAGAATTATCTTAGGAGAAACTTTTTCAGGAAGTTTAAACAAATTGGAAGCAAAGCTATTATCCATTGAGATGAGGGTCCTGCATCAGATTGTAACGAAACTCTTCTTTCCTAGGAGTGGTAGACATGACTTACTATCTGGCAGAGATGTATGTGTCATGTTTCATATCATCACTCAGACCCCCCTAAACCTCCCTGCACTTATGATAGAGGCCATGAGAGAAACTTTGAACAGATCCAAGGCACACTTGCCTTATGGTATGGCCCTTACTAAAGTTTTTAGGAGGTTTGGAGTTAGCTGTGAGGGGGAGACACCTACCAAGCTCTCACATGTGGACACTTTCAACCAACACAGCTTGCACCGAATGGGAATTACAAAGACTGTTGGTGGTTGGATCAAGGGCTCTGAAGAAAGAGCTGAGGAGAGAGCTGAGGAAAGAGCTGAAGACAGAACTGAAGGCAGATTAGAAGAAGAAGGTCCATCTTCTCCTGTACATGACTTCAGGGCAGCTTCACCAGATACCCAGTTCATTCCTGATACTGAGGCTGGCCCTTCTGAGTTTACTAGGATGCCCACACCAGTGTATCAGCCAGAGAGCAGAGCACCTCCATCAGAGTTCAGACTGGCTGACGATCAGATCGAGCATATTTCACAGCGTGTGGCTTCTTTGCTGTCTAGCCAGTGGAGTAGTACTTCTTTTGCACCTGGAGCTACTTCTTCTGATCAGACCATTACTCCCCACATCTCCACTGTCTTTCAGATGATTTCAGATCAGTTCGTCAGGATACAGCAGCTTGAGGATACAGTCTGGAGACTTACTGACAGAGTTCTTGACTTGCAGGGGCAAGTCCTTGCATTGGCCCATCCCCAGCCACAGGAGTCTACTATTGAGGTCACAGACCTCACTGCAGAGGCTGGCAGGCTCAGAGGAGCATTAGAAGGTGGATATGAGCTACTGAGGAAAGAGATCAGAGGATCGAGTGAGCATGCTACCACCCAGTTCACTGCTCTACTTCAATCTGTTTCCAGAGCACTGAACGTACTTGATTCTATCAGACTCATGGTATCAGTCCTAGTATCTCAGCGTTCTCAGCCTCCCAGTTCATCTCGTTCTCCTACTCGTGGCAGAGGCAGACGGGGTAGAGGACGCACTTCTGATCCATCATCTTCTCATACCATATCTGATGACTCCGATCCATGATTTGTCTTGATCATTGACTTATCTTGATCTTTACTAGGTTCTAGGAGTTAGTATCTTGTTCTAGGATTTATACCTTGGGGCCATGTATTGACATTTAGCTGGTTGAATTTTATGTATTGAAACAATTATGATATTAATGGAATCATCTTTTACCTATATTTCTACCTCTTTGTAATGATTATATTTTGGTTATATTTCAATCTCTGATACATCTGTTGAAATATTATCTTCTCCTTGTTGTTGTTTGCTGTTGATAATTGCTATATTAAGGGGGAGCAAACATCTGTGAAAAACTCTAAAGAAGAAGAAATTAAAGAATATTTTAGAAAAAGAAAAGAAAGAGTTAACTATGTTTGATGATGTCAAAAAGGGGGAGAAATTAAACTAAAACAAAAATTGAAATTAGACAAAAAGCAAAACCCTAAATTATGAGAAAAAGGGGGAGAAATTAAACAAAACTAAAGATTGGAAGATTAAAACAAATATTGGAGAAATTAAACAAAAACAAGGATTGAAAGATTAAACAAAACTTTGAGAAATTTGGTATCAAAATTTAGTATCAGACAGAATTTTAACAAAAAGTCATCCATCAAAAGCAAAATCATGAGTACAATGCAAATAAGTATTTTTTTTATAAGCTCTGATATTCAAACTTGCTTTTGAAATTTTACTCACCTTGATACATCAATAAGAAATTTGTTTTACTCTGATACATCCTACAATTTCTTTTAACTTGATCTGATACATGATAACATTTGATCCGATACAGTGTGAAGGTTTCTCTAATATATTATAACATTTGCTCTGATACAGTGTGAAATTTTCTCTGACATTTGCTCTAATACAGTATGAAATTTTCTCTGATACATTATAAAATTTTCTTGCTCTGATACATTATAAAATTTTTTCTGATATCATTGTAAAAATTATTTTTGCTCTGATACATAGAAAAAGTTATTTATCTTCTCTTGCTTTGATATATCTTGAACTCAAAATGATCTAATACCCTTTTCAAATCTTTAAGAAAATGGACAAACTATTTTTGCATCATACTCTTTTCAAGCATATACACCTATAATGGATTCTTTTGAAATTAATGCATTAACATAAATATTTTTGTTCAAATGTTTTGTCATCATCAAAAAGGGGAAGATTGTTGCTCCTAGATTGATTTTGATGATTACAAATCAGATTGAAGGGATTCAAATAATTTTAAAATGAAAAAGTCCTTATGATCTTCAAGGGCAAAATCATAATTTCACTCAAATCTTGATTTGATAGTATCATTTGGTAGAACAAATGATTTGAAATCTATTGGTGAAAATTTTATTGTGTTTGGACTTATATTTTTGAAGTTATGAAGGTTTGAAGTGCATGAGTCGACTCATGAGTCAACTCATGGCACTGTGAGCTGATTGGCACGCAAAAATTCTCCTTGGCATGCTAGTTTTCTGGCTTGGCACGACCTGTGAGTCGACTCATGAGTCGACCCACAAGGCATGAGTCGACTCATGAGTCGACCCCTGCTAATTTGAGCCAAGAAATTCCAGAAAAGCATTCTCTGATTTTTGCAACAGAGGTCGACTCATGAGTCGACCCCTGAAGCATGAGTCGACTCATGAGTCGACCCCTACGATGGGAAATGTCAGCAACGGCTATTTTTTTGTCCATTTTAATTGCCATTTATGCTTCCTAAAAATTCTCTAACGGCTCTTTATCTGCCTAAATTATTTTCTCTTGCTTCTAATGCTACAAAATGCTTAATTTGATGAAAGAAATTGCAGATTAAATAGCGGATCAAACGTGAAATCAAAAAGAAGAGAAGAAGAAGAGAAAGACGAGAAAGAAAGAAGAATAGAAGAGAGGATCCGTAATTTGCAAGAATAAGCCTGAGATCAACGAAATATCCATAGAGAAAAAGAGAGAGGATCTACAATATACCAAAGAGATTGTGAAAGAGAAAAGCTAGATCTTTCAAGGAGAGAATTCTTCACGCCTATCATTTCAACCTTGATCTAGAGATCGTTCAAAGCTTTCAAGAGATCTTCAATCAACGATCAACCTCTTCTCAAGCATTCGTTCAACCGTTCATTCATCTTGAGAAAATCTGAAAAAGGGGTTCTTCATTTGAGTAAAGCTTTTATTGTTATATTTGCTCATAAAAGGAGCTGTTATTTTATTAATCTGTGCTCTAAACATTCTTACTCTTTGTGAGTTTTTGCTCTTGTTTTTGGAGGATTTCCAAAACAAGAAAAGGTTGATCCGAACCTGAAATTGGAGTGTTTTGGGTTTACTTGTACCCGAGAAACAAGTGTTCTAGCTTGGGATAGCTAGTGTCGGAGTTTCCGACGTTTTGTATTCGGGTTGAATACAAAGGATAGTGGATAAAAATTCCCAAGTGGGATCTTGGGGAGTGGATGTAGGTGCAAGGTTAGCACCGAACCACTATAAATCCTTGTGTTTGTGGTGTGCTTTATCGCTTTATCTTATTTCTTTATTATATCCTTGCAATACTGCTTTAGGTAATTAATATTGGTTTAAGCCATTGTTTTGTTCTTCATAAGTTATCTGTTGGGCTTAAAATTTTTTTTAGAAACCCAATTCACCCCCCTCTTGGGTTGCATAGCTGGGCAACACCATTTCTGATGGCGTCTAAGGCAAGCTTTGGCACACCCTCCCACCGATCGAACTTACCTGGCCTCTTGGTGAAATTATATTTTGATCGGATCACTTAACTATTCGAGCTGACCCATGTCAGCTAGGTAAATCAGTGTGACTGATTTAGGTGCTCCTAGACCAGCCCTTTTAATGGTCTCCCTTAAGCTGACTTGGTGAAGCCAGTAGGAGGATCATGATAAGCTGGTTCATCTGACCTCCTCCTCTAAATAAATTAAATTTTTTAAAATTATTAGGTCTTTAAAATGAAATAGTTATGATGATAACTAGATCATAGCCTCCCATTAAGTGGATGATAATGGGTCTATCAGTTGGATAATCATTGGAGGCCCAAAGGTCTAGTGCTTATCAACTGATGAAATTGTCATTCATAATATGATTTCTTGACTACATCTTTCTAAATGATGGTTAGGTTAGCCAACCAAAGTTAGGCCTAATCATTCATTGGCTAGATGGGCCAAGTATAGTCATGTTAATGGTTGGACCTAACCTGACTTTTTCAGTGGAGGCCAAAGCCTACTGATTAGAGATTGGGGCAAAATTAAAATTACTAAAAATTATTTAGAGAAATAATTGATTATGAACCTACCCTTAGATGTACATGGGTTGGCTAACCAAAGTTAGGCTTGTGTGCAGTCTAAGTAGATTCTAGTACCCACTAAAGAATCAGGGTAATTCCTCAAATTAGAGGTAGAGGCTACCAATTCGAATAAAATAGTGAGAGAAACCTTTTGATTAAAGTCTAAATCTTTAGGTTTAATGAATCAATTACTAATTAGGTTATGATTTTTCTTTGTGTAGATATGGCCACTTCCATATCGCTCCGATCATTGTTGGATCATGATAAGTTGGTGGGATCCAACTTCGATAGCCGGTATCGAAAGTTGAAGATAGTCCTGGAGCATGAAAGGATCCTATATGTGATAACAGATCCTGCACCTGAGGAGCCAGCTGCCAATGCACGTGGAACAATCAGAGACACTTACCAGAAATGGCTCGGTGATCGAATCCTGGTGCGCTGCATCATGCTGGCTGCCATGAGCAATGAGTTCAATCACAGATTTGAGATGGCTCAGCGAAAGGACATGCTTCAAGTGTTGGAGGATGCCTTTGGCACACCCGATGATGTGGAGAGGCACAAGACTAGTTGTGCCATCTTCAATACCAAAATGCGAGATGGTGCCTCTGTCACTGATCATGTATTATACATGATCGAGCTGATGGAGCATTTGAGCAAGCTCGGCTTTCCCTTGCATGAGCAGTTTGGGAAAGATACAATACTGAACTCACTGCCCAAGTCTCATCTCCCATTCCTCACTCATTATAGAATGACAAAGCCTGAAGTAAACTACCACGGATTACTGGGGTTGCTTCAAAACTTTGAGAAGGATCACCAACTCTACAAGGAGTCGGTGAACTTAGTGGGAGGTTCGTCTTCTAGTTCTCGACCCTTTGAGAAAGAGAAGAAGAACAAGAAGAAGAAAGTGAAGAAGGTGCAAGTTCAAGCTGGGACATCAGTATAGGGCCAGACCAGAAAGATCAAGCTCGATAAGAGTTAAGCTGAATGCTTCTTTTGCAAGAAGCGGGGGCACTGGAAGAGGAACTATCCTTAGTACATTGCCTCTCTGGACCTGAACAGGCAGAGAAAGAAGCAAGCTGTTGCTGGACAAGGTATTTATATGATAACTTCTTGCAATTTTTCTATTTATGATATAACTGACTAGGTATTGGATACCGGTAGCCTTTACCATATTTGTAATTTGTTTCAGGGGTTGCAGGTCAGTAAAAGATTCGAGCAAGGTGAGAGGTTCCTGAACGTTGGAGATGGAAGACCAGTTTCAGTTCTAGCATTAAGAATCTTGAAACTTGTATTTGAGTCCCATACCGTTGTTCTTAATGATTGTTATTTCTGTCTCAGTTTCTTTTTAAATGTTATTTCTGTAGGCCTTCTGGTCAAAAATGATTATAAAATTTCAATAAAAAAATAAGTTTGTAATATCATTATGAATGGTGTTACTATTTTTTGTGGACATTTGAACAATAGTGTGTATATGTTATCACAACCTGTTAATGTAGTCTATTATACAGGCAAGCACCCTAGATTAGATAGTGTATCAGATGTCTACTTATGGCACTGTAGACTAGGTCATATAAATAAGAACAGGATAAATAGATTGACTCAAGAGGAAATCCTCGAAGTCAGTGATTATGAATCACTTCCAGTCTGTGAGTCCTATCTTCTTGGTAAAATGACCAAGTCACCTTTTACTGAAAAAGGTGAGAGAGCTATTGAGCTTTTGGGCCTAGTACATACTGATGTATGCAGGCCCATAAGCACAAGTGCTAGAGATGGATATTTCTACTTCATCACTTTCACGGATGATCTATCCAGATATGGATATGTCTATCTGATGAAACATAAGTTAGATTCATTTGAAATATTCAAACGATTCCGAAGTGAAGTAGAAAAACAAACTGGAAAGAGTATTAAAACTCTTCGATTTGATTGAGGAGAAAAATACCTTTCTGATGAGTTTCTCACATATCTAGGAGAGAATGGGATTCTCCTCCAATGGACTCCTCTAGAAACACCACAGCATAATGGTGTGTCTGAAAGGTGAAATCGGACTCTGTTAGACATGGTCTGATCCATGATGAGTTTTGCCAGCTTGCCGATATCCTTCTAGGGATATGCACTCAAATCGGCCTGTTATCTGTTAAATAGGATTCTAAGTAAGTCTGTAATTAAGACTCCATATGAGATATGGATAGGACGTAAGCTAGCACTTTCACACCTTAGGGTCTGGGGGTGCCCGGTCTATGTCAAACAGTTAGTTATAGATAAACGTAGACCTAGGTCTGACAAATACGCATTCATAGGGTATCCCAAAGAGACCAAAGGATATTTTTTCTACCATGCTGATGAACAAAAGGTGTTTGTCATCCTTAACGCAATCTTTTTAGAAAAGGAGTTCCTTGGTGAAGGAACCGTTGCCTCTAAGGTTGAACATGATGAAGTTCAACAGGTAGAAGGACCGACACCAATAGTTGAACCTGAGTCGGATTTGATTAGATTAGATCCAGAGATCAATGTACCTACACCATTAAGGCAATCCGGTAGAGTACCATGTCAGCTGGACAAATACTACGATTTCTTGATCCGGGATGGTGATCCCATCGAACTCGATGAGAATGATGAGGATCTGATCACCTATATAGATGCAATGCAGAGATCTGATTCTGAGAAATGGCTTGAAGCCATGAGATCCAAAATGGAGTCCATGAAGGTCAATGATGTATGGACATTGGTTGACCCACCTGAAGGAATTAAACCCATTAGGTGTAAATGGGTCTTCAAAAGGAAGAGGGGCACAGACGAAAAGGTGGAGACCTATAAAGCCCATCTGGTTGTCAAGAGGTATCGTCAACATTATGGTATTGACTATAACGAGATATTCTCTCCTGTGGAAATGCTCAAATCCATTCGGATAATGCTTGCAATAGCTGCCCATCTGGATTATGAGATCTGGCAGATGGATGTAATGACAGCTTTCCAGAAAGAGAGCTGACCAAAGAGGTGTATATGATACAACCTGAGGGGTTTACATCCACAGATGAGTTCAAGGTGTGCAAGCTTCAGAAATCCATTTATGGATTGAAGCAAACTTCTCAAAGTTGGAACATGCATTTTGATAAGGTGATCAAAATGTATGGCTTCATTAAGAATGGAGAAGAGCCCTGCATCTATAAATGGGCAAATGGTCCAGTTATGGTATTTTTTATCTTGTACGTAGATGATGTTCTCTTAATCAGGAATGACATCCCCACACTACAGGGAATAAAAATTTGGTTGTCATCGTAGTTCTCCATGAAAGACTTGGGTGAAGCATCCTACATTCTAGGGATGAAGATCTATAGGGATAGATCTAAAAAGATGCTTGGGTTATCTCAGTCTACGTATATAGATACTATGCTGAAGAGGTTCAGCATGGAGAATTTCAAAAAGTGCTATCTACCAATAGACCATGAAATTTCTCTCTCTAAGAAGGATTGTCCGACAACTCCTAAAGAGAGAGAGCATATGAGTAGAGTCCCATATGCTTCGATTGTGAGATCTATCATGTACACCATGACATGTACAAAGCCAGATGTGGCATACTCACTAGGAGTAGTGAGTAGATACCAATCTGATTCTGGAGAAATCCACTGAAAAGTGGTTAAAGCCATCCTTAAGTATTTAAGAAATACTAAGGACCAATGGTTAGTTTATGGTGAGTCAGATCTGAAACTTATGGGGTTCACAGACTCTAGCTTTCAATCTGACCATGATGACAGCAGAAGCATGTCAGGTTATATCTTTACTTTGAATGGTGGAGCCATCTGCTAGAAGAGTTTCAAGCAGCATACTGTGGCAGATTCTGTTTGTGAGGTAGAGTACATCGCAGCAACGGATGCCACGAAGGAAGCTGTGTGGCTGAGAAAATTCATCACCAAGCTCGGAGTAGCACCCTCCCTCGATGGTCCGGTCCTGCTCTACTGCGACAGCACTAGTGTCATAGCTCAGGCGAAGAAACCCAAAGCACACCAGTGGATGAAGCACATTTTACGCCGCTTCCACCTAGTCTTGGAGATCGTGGATTGAGGTGACGTCGACCTTCAGAAGATCGATGAAAAAGAGAACCTGGCCGACCCCTTCACTAAAGCCCCGACGATAAAGGAGTTCGACAACCACAAGTCGAAGATGGGTATTAGATACTATGCCGAGTGGCTTTAGGACAAGTGGGAGTTGTTGGAAAATATGTCCCAAAAGTCAATCATCAACCTATTGACGGTTGAGCAACCATGTATTGTAATTGATTTGTTAATAAATAAAATATATTTTTGGTATTTTCATCATAAGTTTTCATCTAATAATAAACTTCGTTGTTGTGATGAAGTCCTTAGGACTATTTAGATTCGATAAAGAGAGGATTTATCGATTAGTTTTTAAAACTGTTCACGATCAAATGATGGGCTGTTAATAAGGATGACAGCTTCTATCAAGCATAGGTCGCCATAGGCCATATGGGTTAGTTATCCTCTTAACCAAGGAGTATGGAGATACTGGTATGGCACACAGATAAGATGTAAGGGTACATCATCATTGAACGTGACCAACTCCAGAGCATTCTGCTGTCGAGAATGTCTCTGATAGGATATAGGTATAAATATCCCTTAGACCTGAGATTGCCTCAGTGACTTACAAGCAACTCACTGTGCTTTGGTACTGGACTAACTGAATTTCTAATTCAATGACGAAAGGCTTCTGGGCACAGTCAAGTACTTGCGAAGTTGGAGTGTGATCAAGATGGGATTGACCACTCCGATAGTTGGAGAAGAATGAGTCGCTGTATTTCAATTTAGCAAAATCTTGGCCAAGATAATCCATCAGATGGATTTGATATTTTGAAATACATTATGGACAACCTGATCAGAGTTGATAGTTGAACTCTGAGATGTCCTATGAGTATTTTGGTCAAGGGGATGAATTATATGGAAACTATATCCGCATGGGTTCTAAGGATGTTGTTCTACACATTCGACCTATTCGACCGTCGGGTACCATTGTTAGATGGTCACTTTGATTGGTAAAGAAATTTATTTCTACGTTGTTGGCTTAGATTTGAACCTATGAGGTCACACATATTAGAGTTCACAATCTGATCGGATGGTTGATCAACGATTAAGAATCGTTATAGGGTTAAACGGTCAATATGATTGACATTTAACCTAGTGAAAGTGTTACAAGAGGATCGATTAGCAAGTCAATTTCTAATTGGCTTAATTTGATGAAGTCAATGGGCTAAGATTAAGTCTAATTGAATATGATTTAATTAGATTTGGTTTGGGCTTGATTGGATCAAGTCCAATTAGTTTATTGGATAAGCCAAGTGCAAGGAAAAAACTAGTCCTAGTCCAATTAGAACTTGGGACAATCTAATTTTTAATTCGATTAAAAAATTAAATTATATTTAAATTTAATTTAATTTGATTAAATTAGATTCTTAATTGGGTTAAGACCTATTTTAATTGGATTGATTTAGTTTGAAAAATTAAATTTGAACAAGACATAGATTGAATCCTAGTAAGACTAGGATTTCACCTTGCGCCACCTAAGCCCCCCACGTCCACTCTCTCTTATTTTGTGCAACAAAACCTTCTCTCCCAGGCCTTCATGCATGCCCAAAGCTTTTCACTCTTTCTACACAATCTTAGGTCAACAATCTTCTACACAATACATACCACCTTTCAATTATTAGGAGATTTGTTCTATCTGTGCTAGCCCAACCCATCATGTGAGTGAATGTCCCATAGCTACACAGTTTTCACCTTTTATCCAAGAATAAGTTCAAGCTGTCTAAGGTTACTCCAAGCCTGTCAATGACCCATTCTCAAACACATATAATTCAGGTTGGAGGAACCATCCCAATTTTTCTTGAAGACCCCAACAGACTCAGGCTCAAACCCAAATTCCTCTGGTGCAAAACTTTCAAAATAGATCCCAATATCAAAATTATGCCTATAATAGAGGTTAGCCTAGTCAGCCTATCCACCTACCATATCACAATCAGCCATCATACCCACCTCCTCAATAGATCAATCTAGTCGATGATAGATTTAATCAACTCCAACAATTGATTATAATCCAACAGTAATCTATCGTTAGGCTAGAAGCATAAATAGGACAGTTAGCTAAGTCTACTATGAGGAGAGAACCAGGTCAATTGCCTAACCAACCGATACTAAATCTCAAAAACAACCCATCCATCCACCAACCATCTGGACCTAATCATCAATTCAATATCTCCCCTAAGAATCTTCAATTTGAGAATATCAATGCAATTACTGACCTTAGAAGTAGTAAGATTCTTAAAGACCCATATCAAGATCAGGTGAGAGAGGCTAGTACTGATGCAAGCCAAAATGAAAACTTGAAAGAAGAGGTTAGTACTGAGACTAACCCAATAGAAGAACCTAAGCCCGAAATTGATACTGATGCTAGTTCCAATTTGAGTGAGAAAGATAAAGGGAAAAAAAGAGCAGATGATTTACCTGAGTCATATAAACTTAAAGTCTCATTCCCTTCAGCCCTAGAAGCCAGTTCTTCTCGCAAAAAGTAAGGAGCATGCAATGAGAAACTAATAGAATTGTTTAAGTAAGTTCACATTAATTTACCCCTCCTCGATGTGATTCATCACGTTCCAGCTTATGCAAAATTTCTTAAGGAACTCTACACACAAAAACATGAATGGAGAGCAATAGAGAGAATTATGCTATCGGAGGATATCAATGCAGTCCTGTTGAACCCATTGCCTCAGAAAATGAAAGATCCTGGTGCTCCTTTGATTTCATGTGTTATAAGAGGCATCACCTTTGGCCAAGTCCTGTTAGATTTAGGAACTAGTGTCAACCTACTTCCAACCTCAGTTAACAAAAAATTTGGGATAGGAGAACTGAAACCCATATCGATTATTTTGCAACTAGCTGATAGATCTGTAAAGATGCCATGTAGTCTGATCGAGGATGTCATAGTCAAAGTAAACACATGCTATTTTTTAGTAGACTTTCTCATACTTGATATGGAACTATCTCAAGAGCTGAATCAAAGTCCTATAATTTTAGGACGTCCATTCCTAGCCATTGCTAATGCCAATATCAATTGTAAAACAGGAGCCATGGATATTTTTTTTGAAGATCAAAGGGTGAGAATTAACATTTTTAATGCCTCAAAGTACTCTCAAAAGGAGGAAAGCTATTCGATAATTGATCAGAGAGATGAGATAGTTGAAATCGATTCCTCCTTAGATTTGATGGAAGATGATTTTCTGGATGAGCCCATTAAAGAAACCCAAAATCAAGAGGTGAATGTCTTGCTTGATTCACCTCATCCAGCACATTCATTACCTTAGTCAATAAGAATTAAGTCCTTACCTAAGCTAGAAATTGAACCTCTACGTCCTTCAATTCAGGCCCCACCATAACTTGAACTAAAACCTTTGCCTAAATCACTTAAGTACATGTTTCTAGGATCTGAAAAAATCTTATCAGTAATCATTGCTTCTGACCTAACCCTTGAGCAAAAAAATCAATTGTTGAATATGTTAAAAATATATAGAAAGGTCATAGGATGGACCGTTGCTGATTTGAAAGGCATTAGTCCATCAATATGCATGCACCATATTTATACAAAGGACAGTGCCAAATCCATCTGAGAAATGCAAAGATGGCTCAACTCGAATGTGCAGGATGTAGTCAAGAAGGAGGTAATTAAATAGTTAGATGCTGGTATTATTTATTCTATTTTTAACAGCCACTGGGTGAGTCCCACTCAAGTTGTTCTAAAGAAATCTGAACTCACGATTGACTGCATCGACTATGGGGATCTAGGGCCAACACAACTTTCCACTGGGTGGCATGCCTGTATAGATTATAGAAAACTTAATGCAACCACCCGTAAAGATCATTTCTCCTTATCGTTTATTGACCAAATCCTAGAGGGACTACCTGGCCAACAATATTTTAGCTTTTTAGATGGATACTCAGGATACAATCCGATAGTAATCTATCTAGGAGATCAGGAAAAGGCAACCTTCACATGCCCCTATGGAACTTTTGCTTTTCATAGAATGCCTTTGAGACTATGTAATGCACCCACGACCTTTCAAAGGTGCATGATGTCAATATTTTTGGATATGGTAGGAGATTTTCTAGAGATATTCATGGATGATTTTTCAGTCTTTGGAGAATCCTTTGAGAGTTGCCTCAATAATTTAAAGAAAATATTAAAATGATGCATTGAGGCTGATCTAGTTTTAAGTTGAGAAAAGAGCCATTTCATAATTCAAGAGGAGATCATCTTAAGGCATATTGTGTCAAAGAAAGGGATTGAGATTGATAGAACAAAAGTTGAATTGATTTCTAAACTTCCTCCACCCACTTCTGTCAAACAAATTCGATCTTTCTTTGGCCATGTAGGATTCTACTGTCACTTCATTAAAGACTTTTCTAGAACATCCCATCCTTTGTGTAATCTGCTCGCTAAAGATGCTCCTTTTAACTTTGATGAAGAATGTCTTAAGGCTTATGAATTTTTGAGAGAAGCTGTGACCAAAGCTCCAATCATCCAATCTCCAGACTGGTCACTATCTTTTGAGATTATGTGCGATGCTTCTGATTTTGCCATAGGAGCTATCTTGGGCCAAAAGATAAATAAATATCCCATAGTGATCTATTATGCCAACAGAACTCTGAATGAAGCTCAAATAAATTATATCACAACTAAAAAAGAGTTATTAGCTATAGTGTTTATACTAGAAAAGTTTCAATCATATCTGTTAGGATCAAAAATTATGATTTATTTGGATCATGCGGCTTTGAGATATCTGCTCTCAAAGAAAGATGCTAAATCATGATTGATTAGAAGGATCTCACTGCTACAAAAATTTAATATTGAAATTCAACATAAGAAAGGATCTGAAAATATTGTAGCAGACCA
This sequence comes from Elaeis guineensis, assembly GCF_000442705.2. Classification (NCBI taxonomy): domain Eukaryota; kingdom Viridiplantae; phylum Streptophyta; class Magnoliopsida; order Arecales; family Arecaceae; genus Elaeis; species Elaeis guineensis. The sequence goes on along the minus strand of NW_027332423.1, from coordinate 353,135 downwards.
CCTATCGAGGATCCTAGTTGAAGATTGTGAACCTGCATCAATTGGAGAATTTTTTTTGAATGAGCAACTTCTAGTAGTTTCACACATAAAGGACCCTTAGTTTGAAGATATTGTGAATTACTTAGTAGTTGGGTAAATTTTTGATGGTTGGTCAAAGAATGAAAAAGATCGATTCTTTGCTCAAATCAAGTATTATTTTTAGGAAGTTCTTAAATTTTTTTGAATTTATGCTGATCAGATCATTTGTAGATATGTTTCTGAAACTGAATAATTAAGTATCTTGAAATTCTATCATACTCTTGCTTGCGGAGGATATTTTTCTGGATGAAAACTATAGCCAAACTATTACAAAGTGATTTTTACTAGCCCACATTCTCTAAGGATTCTTATACTTTTAGCCGGAAATATCTTATGTGTCAAGCTTTAGGAAACATTTCAAGGAAAGACATGATGCCTTTGAACCCCATCTTGGTAGTTGAAATTTTTGATATTTAGAGAATTGATTTTATGGGACCCTTTCCACCCTCTAATGGTTTTGAATAAATTTTGGTGACCGTCAGTTATGTTTCTAAATGAATTGAGGTAATGGCAAAATGAACCAATGATCATAAAATAGTCATAAAATTTGTTCAAAGGATTTAGGTTCGGATTTTCATGTGCTATCATTAGCAATGGAGGTACCCACTTCCCAAACTATTAGTTCCAAACACTGCTGTGAAAATATGAAGTCACACATAAGATAGCTACACCATACCATCTGCAAATAAGTAGCCAAATTGAAGTATCTAATAGGAAGATCAAGAACATCCTGTAAAAGACTATTAGGCCTGATCGTAGAGATTGGTCAGATCGATTGGATAACGCATTATGGGCCTATAGGACAGCTTATAAAAATCTTATTGGAATGTCTCCCTATAGATTGATCTATGAAAAAGCATGTCATCTTCCGATAGAACTTGAACACAAAGCATATTGGATAATCAAGCAACTGAATTTTGATTTGAAATAAGCTGGTTCCAATCAGATATTGCAACTGAGTGAATGGGATGAATTGAGATGAGAGGCTTATGAAAATTTATGAATTTATAAAGAAAAAATGAAAGTCTTTCATGACAAACACATTTCAAGAAAAACCTTTGATCCAAATCAACAAGTCTGGTTATTTAGTTTAAGGCTAAAATTATTTCCAGAAAAATTAAGATCTAAATGGGATGGACCTTACATAGTAAATCAAGTATTCTCATATGGTGCAATCAAACTTTATGTCCTAAATCTGAAATTTTTTTTAAGATAAATGGTCAAAGATTGAAACCATATATTGAAGAGATGTCACTAAATCGAACTATTGATCAAGTAGCATTAACAAACCTATACTGAACTGAGCTACATTATGTCTAGCTGAAGACGATAAACTTAGCACTTTTTGGGAGGCAACCCAGCTTCTATTTTTTTTGATATCTTTTGTATTTTATTTAGGTTAATCGAGTCTTGCTTAATATCTTTTGTAGAGATTTGAAACCAATATTGGCTAAGTTGGAGAGAGAACCAATTTTAAAAAGACTTCTGGATCAAGTGATATCTCTCTTTTTTTTTTCTTTGTATACATCTTTTTTTTTTCTTACTCCATTAAGGATAATGTCAATCAAGTTGAGAGGAAGAATAATAAAAATTTTTAAATTTTTAAGTCCTCAAGTAAATTAGTATTTAGCATTTAAGCATCTGATTATACTTAAGAATCAAGTTGAACCAAGCATTTTTAAAAAAAAAAATTGATGTACAAACTAGAGAGTTTATGAGATATTGAGAGATCAGGTATTAAAAAATCCCAATAAAAAGTTAAGTTTAGAACACAAATAAATTTTTTTGAGTATTTCTAATTTTTTCTACTAGCATCAAAGAAGAGTTTATTTCCTATGGACTTGTATAGGATAACTATATATTTCTTTATATATATATAAAAAAAATTTAAGTACTTCATGCTGAGTAATCGGGCCTCTTTGCCTAAGCAAGCATTGAGTTTCACGTCAAAAGGTATGAAGGGCAAAGAAGCTTTATTGTAAAGTTAGTTTTAACTCATAATCTGTTTGATTCGAGCAAATAAGTTCGAGGAATATTTTATACCTAGTGCTCTAAAACCATTTGATTCGAGAGTCATTGATTGAAAGCTCACTACATTGATCAAACAGAAAGCTTAAGGAGTTAAAATACTCAATAGCAGTACAACAATAAAAAAAAAATCAATAAATGAAAGATGAAAGTAATAATATACTTATTTATTGAAGGTTAATAATTTAGAGATAAAGATAGAGATAATTTAAAAAATTTAAAAAAAAAAATTGTTATTCTTAGCTTAACTCCCATATTGATTAGTATAAACATCCCAATGACATACCTTCCTCATTCTATACTGAACATCGATGGTCTTTCTGATAATTATCTAGTGAAAATCAAAACTCTAAGTTAAACAATACTTAACTCTAAATTCTTTCTTTATCCGATGATGAGCAAAGTTTAAATTAGAGGATGTGATAAGTCATATATTTATATATTTATTTTAGATATTTTTGATAATTAATGATGCTAACATCTTCTAAAAAACTTAATTTTATAAATAAATTAAATTTTTTTATAAAAATAAATAATTTTAAAAATATAAAATTAAAGCATATTTATGAAAAATAGATGTTAAGCTAATTAAGCAATTTAAGTATCAAAATAAATAAAAAATTAATGAGCAATTTAATTCATATTTTTTTTATTTTTCGAGCATAAAATTTGAGCAAAATCAAGCAAAAATATCAAAAAAATTATTTTAAATAACCTTCGATGTACGGTGGATCGATCGCTCAGTTTATAGAATCAGGGGCATAGTCCACAAAAATTCAAGTAGTCCACGACATGGCTCATGAGTGGACGAAAGGCTTTTGAAGGATTAGATGGCTAAGATTGGCTAAAACATGCGATCGGACGGTCCAAAACCTGTTTTACCATATCAATCAGTGGTGGCCCATAGCAGCTGCACGATCCAATGATTAGGAACAATCCTGAGCAAGATTTGACAGTCTGTATTCATTATCGATGGGAGAACTAAACAGAAGAGAATTTTTTTAGCACAATCTGATGGTCCAAAACCAATCTAAAGCCCGATCCGATGGTCAGCATTCTTTCTGACTGTGAATAAGAGATCAGGGGCGATCCGACAGTCCAGAGCCAATGTGATGAAGGATCTAATGGCCAGCATTGAATCTGACTTTGATGAGGCACTGGGTGGTGATTTTTGGGCTGATCTTGTGTGTCCAAAAAAGATCCAATGGCCAAAAGCAAGGGATACGAGTTTGATATGATTTTGAGGATTTTTGGGACTCCATTTGCTACCAAAAAAAGAGAAAAATTCACCTACAAATAAGGAGTTTCGAGAATAAGAAAAAAAGTAGAGAAAAGCAATGAAAAAATAAAAAAAAATTAAAAAAAAATAGGAGAAGTTTAGAGATCTAAGGAGAAGAAGAAGAGAAGTCGGTTCGCTCTATAGAGTATGAAGAAAGAAGAAAAGATCCTCAACCATCTCTCCGACGAGGCTGCACTGATTAACTTCAAATTTTTATTATAATTTTATTTTATTTTATTTTATTATTCCTTTTAAATCTTGTAATTAAATTTTAATTTTAATTAATATAAAATTTATTTTCTTATATTTTAAATTTTTATCTTTTATTTTATTGCAAATAGATGCTAAGATCTAATTAGTAGATCTTAGTACTAATTTATTTTTATACTTTTTAAATTTTTATTATTTATTTTTATTGTAAGTAGAAGGTAGGATCTAAATAGTAGATCTTAGTATTTAATTTATTTTTTATACTTTTAATTTTTATTTTCTGACTTAAATTATTTTCTTCAAAATTTTATTTTTTTTATAAATCAAAGATTTCAAATCAAAGTACTATCTTCCCTGTAGATTCAACCCAACTCACTACTCTCTATATATTTTTAATTTTTAAAAATCAAAATTAATTTGATAATTATGGTGTCCTAACGACAACATCATGAGCCTATCAATATATATATATATATATGTATATATATATATATATGTATGTATGTATGTATATATATATGTATGTATATATATCTTTGGATACTATTTCTACCACCTTATTGATCAAAAAGTATTTGTTAGTAGGCACGCCACTTTCTTGAAGAATGAATTCATCCAAAAAGAAAGCAGTGGCAGAAATATTGAACTTACTAAAGTTCATGATCTACAAATCGATCCAGAAATATCAGTGGTTGGACCACAAGAAGATCCTCAATCAGAAGTATCTAAAGATGATGTACATCCATAATACACACATCCTCTTCGAAGATCAGATAGACTGCATCAAGCACCTCTAAGATATGATTTTGTCATTAAGAATGATAATTTGATTAATATCATTCAAGATGATGATCCACTGACATATTCGGAAGCTGTCATGAGTAGAGACTCAGACAGATGGTTGGAAGTCATGAAATCTGAGATGGACTCGATGTACACCAACCAAGTATGGACATTGGTTGATGCACCTGAGGGTGTGACCCCAATAGGGTGCAAGTGGGTCTTCAAAAAGAAGATCGGAGCAGATGGCCAAGTAGAAACCTACAAAGCTAGGTTGGTGGTGAAGGATTTCAGACAAAAGCAAGAATTGACTATGATGAAACCTTCTCACCAGTGGTTATGCTCAAGTCCATCAGGATTTTGCTTGTTATAGCAGCATACTATGATTATGAGATTTGACAGATGGATATCAAGACTGCATTCCTCAATGGTAATCTAGAGGAAGAAGTCTATATGACTCAGCTAGAGAGATTTATCTTAAGTGGGAGGGCAAATCAAGTATGCAAGCTAAAGAGATCCATCTATGGATTAAAGCAGACTTCGAGAAGCTAAAATATCCAATTTGATATGACAGTCAAAGAGTTTGGCTTTATCAAAAATAAGGATAAACCATATGTGTATAAGAAGTCAAGTGGGAGTGCTATTGTCTTCTTGATTTTGTATGTCAATGACATACTGCTCATTGGAAATGATATCCCAATATTGCAATCAATCAAGACTTGGCTATCGATTAAGTTTTTCATGAAAGACTTGGGTGAAGTATCCTATATACTGAGTATAAAGAACTATAGAGATAGATCTAAAAGGATGTTAGGCTTATCCCAATCACGGTACATAGATCTCATATTAAAGAGGTTTAATATGGAGGCTAGTAAGAGAGGTTACCTACCTACAAGTCATGGTATACGTCTCTCTAAGAAAATATGTCCTAAGACACCAGAAGAGAGAAAGAGGATGAGTGAAATCCCTTATGCTTCGGCTGTGCGATCAATTATATATGCCATGCTATATACCAAGCCTGATGTAGCTTATGCTTTGGATGCAGCTAGCAGATTTTAGGCTGATCCAAGGGAGGATCATTGAAAAGCTGTGAAAAATATTCTAAAGTACCTAAGAAGGACTAAAAATATTTTTCTTATATATGGAGGAGGATCAAAGTTGAAACTAGAGGGATATATAGATTCTAGTTTTCAATCTGATCCAAATGATAGTAAATCAATATCGGGGTACAAGTTTATCCTAAATGGTGGGGCAGTGAGTTGGAAGAGTTTCAAGCAGCAGACAGTAGCTGACTCAACTACTGAGGCAGAGTACATCGCTGCTAGTGAAGCTGCTAAGGAAGCTGTTTGGATGAAGAAGTTCATCATAGATTTAGGAGTAGTTCCTGAGATTGAAGAATTGGTGCCACTCTATTGTGATAACACTGGAGCCATTATTCAAGCTAAGGAACCTAGGTCTCATCAAAGATCCAAGCACATCCTCAGATGCTTCCACCTCATTCGAGAAATTATAGAGAGACAAGATGTTGCCCTTGAACAAGTAGATATAAAGAACAATATAGCAGACCCATTCACTAAGGCCATACCACAAGATGTGCATGTGGAATAGATGGAAGATTGGGTGGTGCCTTCCTTCTCTTTTGGCAAGAATTGGTTGCCAAATCCTAAAAGGGCCCGCACCTTCTTATATGACATGGCATGGAGGAGAGAGAGTGGGCCACGCCTCTCTCTTATTTGGTTAGAAATCCTTTTGTGGGGCACCAAGATTTAGCGCCCCAACTACCTGACATGTATTCCTATGATGCCTCTTGTACATGCTTAAAGAGGCTGATCATATATCATTTATATCTGATTTTAATTGAAATAAATCAAATTAAAAAGATAGAAGATTTTTATGAGATAAGGATATATCTTTTTAAGATAATTGGATTCCTATTATGTGTTAAGATAGTGCCTATAAAAAGGGTATGTCTCTAAGGTTTCTAGCTAATTAATTTTTAATGAAAAATCTCTCTCTCTCTCTCTCCCTTCTCCACACCTCCTCTCCTCTTTATCTTCTCTTTCACACCCAAGAGTTGGGTGTCCCCTTTTTCTACACACCAAGAGGTGCTGCTTTGTCTTTAAGAGTGAAGATCAAGGAGAAGAAGAAGAAGGCTGCTGATCAAGGAGTTGATCTTGCAGTCCAGATCAAGGTGTTGATCAAAGTGCTTAAGGCTAAGATTCTTCTTGAGAAGAAGAGTCTTCTATGAGGAGAGATTAATTTAAGATTGATCCTAATTGATATCCGTAGAAGCTGGACACGTGTGCAGCTCGAGCATCTACGAATCCGTGATCATCAGAAGGGGTGAATATCTACCCATGCTAAGATAATGAGATCTGATCTCATTTTTATTTCTAAATTCTAGATTATATATATGTTTTTTTTTAGCTTGGATAGGATTAGATTTGATCTCTTGCATGTGGGGTTAAAGGGTTTAACCCATTTTATTTTTCGCTGCATATTTCAAAAGTTTTGAAATCTACATATGCTGTATATCCAATTTTCTAATAATGATATCAGAGTCACAGATTTTTGGAAACACATATGATCTAATTTTTAGATTAGATCTAAAAGTTTTAATGATTTAAAATTAATTTTGTGCTGATATATGATTGTCCTGGTATAGGGTTTATCCCCCATATTGCAAAGATTGTCCTAGTACAAGATTGATCGATTTTAAAAATTATTTTTAAAATAGTTAAATCAAATTTTTTAGATCTAGGAATTAACTTATGTGATATATTTAATTTATGATTAGATCTAAAATTAGAATGATTAAAAATTCATATCAATCTGATATAAGGTTATCCTGATATAAGGTTTATCCCCTATATTGTAAAGGTTGTCCTAGTTTGATGTGAATCGATTTTTAAAAAAATATTTTTAAAATATTTTAATTATTATTTTAGATCTGATTTTATATATATTTGATATGTATAAATTTAGTTTTAGATCTAAAATTTGATGTATATGTGATGCATTTTTATTTAGATCTGAAACTATGTATGTTTGATATATGAAACTAGATTTAGATCTGAAACAGTTTCAAGATCATAAGCCATTAATTGCAAGCAATAAAATATAATATAAAAATTATTTTTAGATCTAAAATCATATAGTTGTATGTGGGTATGAGATGAATAAATTAGATTTAAGTGATCAAACTACAATTAGAGTCTAATTGATTAGATCAGGCTAGAACCCATTTTTGATTTTGAGCAGTTGATTGAACCTAATCGATAGATAATTAAGATTAGATCAAAGGGGCTCAAAGTTGAATTTAGTTATAGTTGGTCGCATCAAATCACATTTTGATGTGAATTGATTGACTCAAGATCAAATTTAGCTTAGTGGTTCGGGCCCGTTTCAATAGGTTAACCTAATCGATTCTAATCGACCAATTTGATGTCTAAGATAAGTATTTAGATGGTGGTTATTTAATTGATTCCATTGTTTGATCTGGCTAATTTTGATTGGTGTTTAAGGAAAGCAACGGGGGGCCCCTCACGTATCTTAACTTACCTAGCCATCTTGGAAGATTTAGTTTTGTGTTAGGTTACTTGTTGACTCGAGTTCACCCTTACCGACTAGGATAGTTAGATATATTGATGTGCCGACCTAATTTAATCAGTTGGATGTCAGATCTACTGATGTTGCTCCTTGAATTAATTTTGATGATTACAAAGCATTTGAGGGGATTACTAATGATCTTGGCTTGGAAAAAGACTTATTGCATTTCAGGGGCAAAATCATAATTTCATCAATACCTGATTCAAAAGCCTCAAGAACAAGAATAAAAGATGTGTAGTCTATTGGAGAAAAAGAGCTGAACAGCACGCTAATTTTTTGGCTGGCACAGTTTGTGAGTCGACCCCATGGGTCGACCCCCCGGCATGAGTCGATCCCATGAGTCGACCTCTGCTGCTTTTAGGCCAAAATTACAGAACCATTATTTTCTGCTATTTTTCACAGAGGTCGACCCTATGAGTCGACCCATGAGCATGAGTCGACCCTATGAGTCGACCCCTGTGACGAAAAAATTCCACAACGGCTAGTTTTTAACCCATTTCAATTGCATTTAATGCTCATTTAATATGCTCTAACGGCTCTATTTTAGCCCAGATTACTCTCTACCATTATTTGAAGATATATAAAGGGACTTAAAGGAGGAAATAAAAAAAAGAGAAGAGAAAAAGAGAAAATTTTTAAAAGAGGATTTCAAGCATACTTTTCAGCCCTAAACAAGAGCCCACTCAAAGCATTCAAGAAGCTTTTAATTCAAGTTCACCAACTCCTCAAGTGTTCATTCAAATCTCCAACCACCTTGAAGAAATCAGAAAGAGCTTTCTTCCATTTGAGTAAAGTGTATTTAAAGCTTCATTCGCTCATTAAAGGAGCTTCTTTTGTATTTTCTGTGCTGTTAATTGTAATACTCCTTTGGAGTTATTATTTTTGTTTTGGAAGGGTTCCAAAATGTGGGAAGGTTGATCCAAACCTTGAATCAGATTGTATTGGGTTGGCTTGTACCCGAAAAATATAGACTAGCTTGGGATAGCTAGAGTTGGAGTTTTCGACGAGTGTATTCAGGTTGAATACAAGTTAGTGGATAGGAATTCTCAAGTCAGAGCTTGGAGAGTGGATGTAGGTACAAAGTTGGCACCGAACCACTATAAACCCTCTTGTTTGTATTGTGCCTAATTGCTCTTCTTTAGAACTTCGCTATTCTCTTGCATTCTTACATTCAACCATTAGCCTTGAATCAATTACACTCTTCTTACTTATCTTGCTATTGTTAAATAATCTTCATAAATTGAAAGTTAAGTTTAAAATTTTTAGAAACCCAATTCACCCCCCCTCTTAGGTTGCATAGCTGGGCAACAAGTGGTATCAGAACCCGGTGCTCTAGCCCTACTTTGATCTAACCAATCAAAGAGCTAAAGATCTATGGCAACTCAAGTTGGCACTTCTCTAGCCGAGGGGCAGTCCACTAACCGACCTTTACTTTTCAATGGGTCCAACTATACCTATTGGAAAGCTCGGATAAAAATCTTCATTCAAGCACTTGACTACGATATGTGGAGTATCATAGTAAATGGCCCTCACACACCCACTAAAATTATTGATGGTGTGGAATCAGCCAAACCCGAAAAAGATTGGGATGAGGTTGATAAGAAAATGGCCCAACTAAATGCTAAAGCTATGAATGTTTTGTATTGTGCTCTTGATGCTAATGAATTCAATCACATTTCAACTTGCATGTCTACTAAAAAAATATGAGATAGATTAGAAGTAACTCATGAAGGAACCAATCAAGTGAAAGAATCCAAAATTAACATGCTAGTGCATAAATATGAACTTTTTAAAATGGAGCATGATGAATCTATAACTAAAATATTTACCCATTTTATTGATATTATAAATGGTCTGAAAAGTCTTGGTAAGTCCTATTCTAATAGTGAGCTCGTAAGAAAGATTCTCAGGTCCTTACCAAGAACTTGAGAAGCCAAAGTGATCGCCATCCAAGAAGCCAAAGATTTGAACATTCTACCCTTGGAAGAGCTTCTTGGATCACTGATGACACATGAGCTGAGCATGAAACAACATCAAGAGGAAGAAATCAAAAAGAAGAGAACAATCACCCTCAAATTCACAGCTCAACTTGATGAAGAAACTGATGATACCGAAAATGAAGAGCAGGATGAAGAGATGGTTCTCATTACTAGAAGGTTCAAGAAGTTTTTGAGGAAAAGGAAACAAGGAATGAGGAAGAGGCCACTCATAAAAGGGGAACATAGCAAAGAAAAGGATAAAGACCAACCCCTTGTCTGCTATGAATGCAAGAAATCGGAACACTTCAAGTCTGAATGCCCACAACTGAAGAAGGATCCCAAGAAGTACAAGAAGAAGGTCATGATGGTTACTTGGAGTGGAAGTGATGACTCAAGCTTCGAAGAGAAAGACTCAACTGAACAAGCCAACTTGTGCCTTATGGCACATGAAAATGAGGTAAACTCTTCAACTCCTATAGACTTTACCTTTGAAAAACTTCATGAAGCTTTTTATGATTTAATTGATGAACTAAAGAAGCTAGGGGTAAAGAACAAAGAGTTAAAATCAAAGAATCAATCTCTACTAAAACAAAATGAGTGTATTTCAAATGAAAAATCTACCTTACTTCTAGAAAATCTGAACTTAAAGAATGAAATTTCCAAGCTAAAACCAATAGTTGAAAAATTCACTTTAAGTTCTAATAAACTTAATATTATTCTTGAAAATTAAAAGGCTGTTTATGATAAGGCTGGTCTTGGTTTCAACCCCTTAAAGAAATAAAAGTTTCTGAAAAATATCTATGTAAACTCTTCAAACAATAAGTTTTCAAACATTACGTGCTTCAAATGTGGTAAAGCAGGTCACAAGTCGTACACTTGTCTCTCTAACAATTTCTTAAATTCTAATGTAAAGAAAATATGAGTTCCAAAAGGAACCATTGTGACTAACCAAAGAGGACCCAAGAAAGCTTGGGTACCTAAAGCAAAAACTTGACTTTTGCCTGCAGGTGTGTCTAGCATCCCAAGGAGCAAACAGGAAATGGTATCTTGATAGCGGATGCTTGAGACACATGACTGGTGATGAATCCCAATTCATCACACTTGATGCTAAGAATGGAGGGATGGTTACCTTTGGAGACAATAGTAAAGGAAAGATCATCGATATAGGTAACATTGGTATCACTCCCTCCAAGTTTAATGAAAATATTTTGTTAGTAGATGGTTTAAAACATAATTTATTAAGCATCAGTCAATTTTGTGATAAAGGATATAAAGTTATTTTTGAGTCTTCTGTTTGCATTATAACTAGTCCTATTAATGAAGGCATTAAATTTGTTGGGTATAGACATGGCAATGTTTATATGGTAGATTTGAATGATCTATCCAAAATAAACATGCAATGCCTAGTATCCTTGAATGTCAAGATTAATGAAACTAGTTGGCTTTGGCATCGTAGGCTTGCACGTATTAGCATGCACTCACTTTCAAAACTCATTAAGAAGGAATTGGTTATTAGTTTACCCAAATTAAATTTTGAAAAGGATAGAATTTGTGATGCATGTCAACTAGGTAAACAAACAAGAGTTTCATTCAAATCTAAAAATATTGTTTCAACTTCTAGGCCATTAGAACTATTGCATATGGATTTATTTGGACCTACTAGAACTACTAGTCTAGGAGAAAAATGATATGATTTTATAATTATTGATGATTTCTCTCATTTTACATGGATTTTCTTTTTGGCACACAAGGATGAAACTTTTCAAGTTTTCTCTAAATTTTATCGAAAAGTCACAAATGAGAAAGGTTTTTCGATTCAAAATATTCGAAGTGATCATGGAACCGAATTTGAAAATCAAGATTTTAAAAAGTTTTGTGATGAAAAAGGAATAGGCCACAATTTTTCAGTACCTAAGACACCCCAACAAAATGGGGTAGTAGAAAGAAAAAATAGAACCCTTGAAGAAATGGCCCGTACCATGCTATGTGAAAGCAACCTTCCAAGATACTTTTGGACGAAAGCTATTAACACAGCATGTTACATATTAAATCATGCTTTAATTAGACAAATTTTAAAGAAAACTCCCTATGGGCTTTGGAAAGGAAAAAAACCAAATATTGCATATTTTCATGTTTTTGGTTGCCGATGTTTTGTGTTAAATAATAGTAAAGAAAGACTAGGAAAGTTTGATGCAAAATCTGAAGAAGCAATTTTTTTGGTTACTCCTCTTCTAGTAAAGCTTTTAGAGTTTTTAACAAAAGAACCTTAGTGGTAGAGAAGTCAATATATGTTGTCTTTGATGAAACTAACGATCTTCCTTCAAGGAAGAATGAAGATTTTGATGATGCAGATCCTCTTATAGAAGGGATGAAGGAGATCACTCTAAAAGATTTAACAATTCAAGATGATGAAGAACATGAAGACAAACAAGATGAGGAAGGTGAAGAACGACAAGAACAACCTCAAAGTACAAACAATCTACCTAAAGAATGGAGGTATGATTACAATCACCCCAAGAAACTAATCATTGGTGATCCTACACATGGGGTAAAAACTCATTCTTCTCTTAAAGATGCATTTAATCATTGTACTTTTATCTCTCATCTTGAACCTAAAACTATAGACGAAGCTGAAAAAGATTATAATTGGATTAATGCAATGCAAGAAGAACTTAATCAATTTGAAAGAAATAATGTATGGACCTTAGTATCAAGACCTAAAAACTACTCAATAAATAGCATAAAATGGGTATATAGGAATAAATTGGATGAACATGGAAATGTGATAAGAAATAAGGCAAGATTAGTTGCAAAAGGTTATAATCAAGAAGAAGGAATTGATTTTGATGAGATCTTTTCACCTGTTGCTAGATTAGAGGCAATTAGACTTCTACTTGCATATGCTTGCTTTATGAAATTTAAATTATTCTAAATGGATATCAAAAATACCTTTTTAAATGAATATATTGCTGAAGAAGTCTATGTAGAATAACCCTCAGGTTTTGAAAATCATGCTTTTTCCAATCATGTCTTTAAATTAAATAAAGCTCTATATGGTTTGAAACAAGCACCCAGGGCTTGGTATGAAAGGCTAAGCAAATTTCTACTTAATAATGGCTTTTCAAGAGAAAATGTAGACACAACACTATTCATCAAAAAAAATCAAGATGATATATTAGTTATACAAATATATGTTGATGATATTATTTTTGGGGCTACTAATGAAACTCTTTGTCAAGATTTTGCAAAGCTCATACAGGGAGAGTTTGAGATGAGCATGATGGGAGAACTTACATTCTTCCTCGAACTCCAAATCAAACAAACAAAGGAAGAAATCTCTATCATCCAAAGCAAGTACACAAGAGAATTACTTAAGAGATTTGGAATGGAGAATTCCAAACCAATTGGCACACCCATGAGCCCAACATATAAGCTTGACAAGGATGAAGAAGGTAAGAGTGTAGACTTAAAATTTTATAGAGGCATGATTAATTCTCTATTATATTTAACTGCTAGTAGACCTGATATCATGTTTAGTGTTTGCCTGTGTGCTCGATTTCAATCAAATCCAAAAGAATCACACCTGAATGCTGTTAAAAGAATCCTTAGATATTTAAATGGTACACAAACTCTAGGATTATGGTATTCTAAAGACTCATTAATTGACTTAATAGGATATTCTGATACCAATTTTGCTGGATGTAAATTAGATAAAAAAAGTACTAGTGGAACTTACTAATTTTTTGGAGTAAATCTAATCTCTTGGTTTAGCAAGAAACAAAATTCAGTAGCACTGTCTATGGCTGAGGCCGAATATATTGCAGTCGGAAGTTGTTGTGCTCAAATCTTGTGGATTAAGCAACAACTTGAAGATTTTGGTATCAAACTTAATGAAACTCCCATAAGATGTGATAACACTAGTGCTATAAATCTCACTAAAAATCTAATTCAACATTCTAGGTCAAAACATATTGAAATCAGGCATCACTTCATAAGAGAATATGTCCAAAATAAAGACATAATTTTTGACTATGTTTGTACTGAAAAATAATTAGCTGACATCTTTACCAAGGCCTTAAGTGAAGATAGATTTTGTGAAATTAGGAGAGAACTAAGAATCCTTGATCCATCTGCTTAGGTGTCTCTCTGATTCCAAGATATCAATACCAAAAAATTCTTTTAGCTTAATTCTCATCTTTTGAGCTTAATCGCCCAAAATAATCATTCTCATAATCAATTTTTGGGTATACATCCTTCTCACAATATTTTAAATTTTTTGAAATTATTTCATCATTTTTCTGAATTTCTCTGTGCCATGAGTCGACCTCTAGGGTCGACCCTAAGGTAAACTTGTAATTTTTGACCAAATCTTTCGGACGCTTCCTTTTGTTGAAAACTTCCCTTGAGCTGACCCAACTCCTCATCTTCTTCCTTCCACCAAGCCAAAAGACCCCCTCTCTTCTTCCTCAAACCCAAGCTCTTCCCCAAAAACTCTTCCTCCACCATCTCTCACTCTCAAAATCGCCCTCTTAGAACCAAGCTCCTCCCTTTTCTTCTTCCTCATTTGGAGCGAGTAGAGCTTGCCCTAGATTCTACTCGTCTTCTCCAAATCGGCACTCCTCCTCTCCAAAATCCTTTCCCTTCTCCTAAAAAAAAAAAAAAAACCCTTCTATCTCTCCACACATTTGATCTCTTAAGATCCTTGCTAGCTCTGGTTGTAGAAATGGCTCCAAAAATGAAGCTTCCTCAAAGGAAAAAATCAGTCCGCGGGTTGGAAAAGGGTGTGCACCGAAAAAGACAGGCAATCGAGACCTCGTCAGCTTCAATCCCTACTCCGGCATCTGCTCCAGCTACATCTCGGTCTCCAATAAGCCCCAGTAAGATCCCCTCTCTGATAGGAAGGTAGAGCCCGGCAAAAACATAGATTTCAGATTTTTTGAAAAGGAAGGGTTCTCTATTGGATCAAAAATTAAGGATCAAGGTTGGGAATTCTACTGCTCACTTAAAAAAAATACCTATGTGGATCTGGTTAGAGAATTTTATCTGAACTTGAGCTATAGCAATGAAACAGTAAGATCTACTATAAAGGGTATAGAAATTAGTCTTGATCCTATGCTTTTAGGGGAAATTCTTCATTTACCCTGTGAGGGATACACAAACATGGAACTTCCAGTTAAGGAGGAGGGAATTAATGTGATTCTAGGAAGAACCTTCTCGGGAAGCCTAAACAAATTAGAGGCCAAGATCCTTTCCATTGAGATGAGGATACTACATTAAATAGTAACTAAGTTATTCTTCTCTAGAAGTGGTAGACATGATCTCCTCTCAGGCCGAGACATCTGCATTATGTATCATATTGTTACTCAAACCCCCCTGAATCTCCCGGCATTAATGATTGAAGCTATAAGAGAGACCCTGAATAGGTCCAAGGCACATTTGCCTTTCGACATGGCTCTCACTTTAGTATTCAGGAGGTTTGGAGTTAGCTTTGAGGGGGAGGCAGTAGCTAGGCTTTCTCACTCTGACACTATCAACCGCCATACTCTGCACCGCATGAGATTTTTCAAGACTGATGGTGGTTGGTCAAAGGGTGTGGAAGAGAGAGCTGAGGGCAGAACAGAGGAGGAAGGTCCTTCATCACCTCTCCATGATCACAGGACTGTATCTCCAGACATTCAGTTTATTTCTGACCATGAGGCTGGGCCGTCAGAGTCTATGAGGAGGCACACCTCAGTCCAGCAGCCGGACAGTAGAGTACATCCCTTAGAGATCAGATTGGTTGATGACCAGATAGAGATGATATCTCAGTGCGTAGCTTTTATACTATCTCATCAGATGGGTACTTCAGCTTCTGCTCAGGGATCGACATTTCATGATATATCTGATCAGGCACTGATCCCCCACATCTCCACTGTGTTCCAAATGATTTCTGATCAGTCAGTTCATATCGAGCAGCTTAAGGGTTGTGTAGTGAGACTGACTGGCAGAGTATTCGACTTGCAGAGGCAAGTACTAGCTCTTGCCCACCCACAGCCACATGGGACATCATTGAGGTCTCAGACCTATCTACGGAGGCAGCCAGACTGCGAGGAGTCTTGGAGAGTGGGTTTGATTTTTTGAGGAGAGAGATCAGGGGCTCCAGTGAGCATGCTTCCACTCAATTCACTGCACTGCTACAATCTGTTTCGAGAGCCTTAAACCTTCTGGACACTATCAGACTATCACTTGTAGCACAGTCCTTTGCTTCACAGCCTTCAGGATCCTCTCACCCCTCCACTCGTGCTGGCACCTCTACCCGTGGCAGAGGCAGACGCGGTCGAGGTCATGCCCATGGTTGTGATCCTTCATCTCCTCACCCCATCTCTAATTCATCTGACTCTGATCCATCCAGCCATGATCTCTACTAGATCCAGAGTAGTCAGTCTTTTCTTTAGTTTATGTCTAGGATATGTAATGCAATGTTGATTGTTTGACTTTTGGATAGTTTCTATCCATGTCTTTTGTACTCTAAGTCAACACTTATATATTAAAATATCTTTGTACTCAAAGATCTTTTGAATATATATATATCCTTTGTCCTTCTATAAATATCTCTGAATGTGATCAACTTGAATTACTTTTAAATTGTGCAATACTTGAATAGCAATATCTTTTCAATGAATATATCTTTTACGATTGCTATATTAAGGGGGAGTAAAACAATAAGCAATACAAAATAAGCAATTAAAGAAAGAAGCTAAAGAACTAAAATTGATCCCATCAAAAGTAAGGAATAGAAAATATATTCAAAAAGGGGGAGTAGAGAATCTCAATTGATGCTGTCAAAAAGGGAGAGTAGAGAATCAAGATTGATGAGTTTGAGAAAAGTAATAAGAGCAGTCAAGATTGATCATTAAGATTGAGATTGAGCAATAAGAGAAATACAGATTGAATTATAAGATTGAGATTGAGCAATAAGAGCAATATAGATTGAATTATAAGCAAATTTTAAATTTATAACCAAAGTTTAAATTTTTAGCAAATTTCAAATATGTCTTAAAATTGCTTATGATGCATTTCGTTCCAATACTTGGCTATGATATTTAAGTAATGCATCTTTATAAATTTAAAATTCATGTTCAATGCTTTATATATGCTTTTGCTCAAGTATTTTGTCATCATCAAAAAGGGGAGATTGTTGCTCCTTGAATTGATTTTGATGATTACAAAGTATTTGAGGGGATTACTAATGATCTTGGCTTGAAAAAGACTTATTGCATTTCAGAGATAAAATCATAATTTCATCAATACCTGATTCAAAAGCCTCAAGAATAAGAACAAAAGATGTGTAGTCTACTGGAGAAAATTTCAACATTTTGAAAGTATATTTTGCAAGAAAATCAGATTTTTATTTTTGAGTCGACCCCAGGAGTCGACTCATGGCTTAAAGAGCTGAACGGTATGCTAATTTTTTGGCTGGACAGTCTGTGAGTCAACCTCATGGGTCCACCCCCTGCATGAGTCGACCCCATGAGTCGACCTTTGCTGCTTTTAGGCCAAAATTATAAAACCATTTTTTTCTACTGTTTTCCACAGAGGTCGACCCTATGAGTCGACCCATGAGCATGAGTCGACCCTATGAGTTGCCCCTGTGATGGAAAAGTTTCACAACGGCTAGTTTTTAACCCGTTTCAATTACATTTAATGCTCATTTAATGTGCTCTAATGGCTCTATTTTAGCCCAGATTACTCTCCACCATTATTTGAAGATATATAAAGGATTTAAAGGAGAAATAAAAAAAAGGAGAAGAGAAAAAGAGAAAATTTTTTAAAAGAGGATTTCAAGCATACTTTTCAGCCCTAAGCAAGAGCCCACTCAAAGCATTCAAGAAGCTTTTAATTCAAGTTCACCAACTCCTCAAGTGTTCATTCAAGTCTCCAACCACCTTGAGGAAATCAGAAAGAGCTTTCTTTCATTTGAGTAAAGTGTATTTAAAGCTTCATTCGCTCATTAAAGGAGCTTCTTTTATATTTTCTGTGCTGTTAATTGTAATACTTTTTTTGAGTTATTGTTTTTATTTTGGAAGGGTTCCAAAATATGAGAAGGTTGATCCGAACCTTGAATCAGATTGTATTGGGTTGCTTGTACCCAAAAATAAGTGGACTAGCTTGGGATAGCAGAGTAGAGTTTTCGACGAGTATATTCAGTTGAATACAAGTTAGTGGATTGAATTCTTAAGTAGGAGCTTGGGGAGTGGATGTAGGTGCAAGGTTGGCACCGAACCACTATAAACCCTCTTATTTGTGTTGTGCCTAATTGCTCTTCTTGAGAACTTCGCTATTCTCTTGCATTCTTACATTCAACCATTAGCCTTGAATCAATTACACTCTTCTTACTTATCTTGCTATTGTTAAATAATCTTCATAAATTGAAAGTTAAGTTTAAAATTTTTAGAAACCCAATTCACCCCCCCCTCTTGGGTTGCATATCTAGGCAACAACTGATTTAGGAGAGATCTAAACCTAAATCTCTTCATTAAATATTAAGTCTAAAGGTCTTCCATCATTGTAGAGATGTGGGTGCCTTCTTGGCGTTGATCATTCTCAGCTGGTTATAGTGGTTCGATTGCATCGAGAAGTACAATCACTCTATTGATATTTGATATCTTGGGATAAAGATAGGGTTAGGCTCAATAATTGTTAGGTGAGAGTTCCAATGATGGCTTTGGCTTGCTGGTGAACGATGGGTCTGACTTAACTAAGAAATGTGCCAATAATTGTTAAATGAGGCACAAGACTTAGAGACCAAACCACTGCATCTTACTTAATGAAGCAATGGATAAAATATTGTCGACTTATTGGTCTGTACTCATCAATAACTGTTAGATGAGGTATGTGTAGATTAATGGACCGTAGTATCCACTTGAAACTAATTGCGTATAGGCTTCCGTTTCTCCATGCGAGGAGTGTGGGAGATTCAAGAAATATTGAGAGTCTTTGTTTATTTTTTAAAGTTTCTAGAATAAACAATCTTATAAGTACAAAATCTAACTAGAAATGGTTATCTCTGTAGATAACCATATCGAGTTCAAATCTCTTAGCCTGAATCCTTGATACAAATATCGTGACCGGCACTGATTACAAAGACTGACTTCAAAATCTAAGAATTATTCTCAATTCCAAAAAACTCACACATGTTCTAGACGCCTGTGTTACCTACTCGCCCATCTGCTGATCAATGAGCTGCACTTGAGAAGTGGATAGAGAAGATAACAAGATGAAGTGCTACATCTTAGTGTCCATGTCTAATGATCTTCAGCAATAGCATAAGACATGAGGACTGTCAGAGAGATGTTGGTTCACCTGCAAGAGTTGTATGGTGAACAGAGTCGCACAGCTCATTTTGAGGTCTCTTGGAGATTTTTCAGAGCGAAGATGCATGATGGGTAGTCTGTCAATGATGATTGTCTGACAATGATCAAGGACATAGAGGAGCTTCAGAAACTCAGAATGAACATGGAAAAAAAATTGCACGTGGACCTGATCATCCAGTCACTTCCTGATTCATATGGGCAGTTCATTATGAACTACCATATGAATAAAATCGATACCACTTTGCTGAGTTATTGAATATACTGGAGACTGCAGAGGGCATCTTGAAGAGTTCAAGGGGCATAGTTCTGGCTGGAAGCGGGCTTTCTCTAAAAGAAAGTCTTCTTTTAAAAAGAAAAAAAAGCCCGTGAAGAAATAAAAGAACGAGGCCAAGCTCAAGAAACAGGTTCTTAAGAAGGGCGATGATAAAAAAAATATTTCATTGCAACATCGAAGGCCATGGAGAAGGAACTGTCCAGCCTACCTAGTGACTGTCAAGAGTAGGAAGAAGGATGGGCTTTTTGTAGATACGTCTGAAATGCTTGTTATTGAAACTAATCTAACGATTTTCTCTTCTTCTAGTTAGGTTCTTGATTATGGTTTAAGTGCTCATTTGTGTACTTCAATGCAGGGTCTAAAAGAATTAAGGGGCTGAGGGAAGATGAGATCACTCTTCGAGTCGGCAATGGAACAAGGGTTGCTGCTGTGGCCGTTGGAACCTACCCTCTATGACTACTGTTAGGATTTAGTTTGCTTCTGAAAGATTGTTACTATGTACCTATAGTCAGTAAAAATTTGATTTCTATCTCTGTACTGACACAAGATAATTATAATTTTTATTTCAATAAAGACATGTGCTCTATTTATTTTGGAAATAAACTTGTAGCACATGCTTCCTTGATTGACGGTCTTTACCATTTGCATACCGATGCAAGTGTAAACATTAACGAGCAAATAGTGAATGTCATAGGGTCTAAGAGACCTAGAGATAAGATCAACCAAAAGTATCTAAGGCACCTTAGGCTAGGCTACATTAGAGAAGATAGACTCAACAAACTGGAGAAAGATGGTCTTCTTAGATCATAACTTTCGAGTCTTATCTAGTTTGTAAATCATGTCTTCAAGAAAAAATGATCAAGCTACCCTTTGTAGGACAAGGAGAAAGGGCCACAGAGATATTAGTCCTGTACACACTAATATGTGTGATCCATTCGATGTACAAGTTAGGAGTGGCTATATCTACTTCATAACTTTTATCGATGATTTTTCACGATATGGGTTTGTTTATTTGATGCACCGAAAGTCTGAAGTCTTTGAAAAGTTTATAGAATTCAGACATGAAGTAGAAAAATAGATCAAAAAATCTATAAAGATTCTTCAATCAAATCGAGAAGAAAAATTTCTTAGTAAAAAATTTCGGACCTATCTCCAAGATAATAGCGTAGTCTCACAGTGGACATCTTCAGGGACACCTCAGCTCAACGGGGTATCCGAAAGGAGGAATCGACCCTATTAGATATGGTCCAATTTATGATGAGCTTCACAGACCTTCTTGACTTTCTCTGGGGACATGCTTTGCTTACTGTGATTCATCTTTTGAATCGAGTTTCCTCTAAATCCATTCCAACCATACCATGTGAATTATGGTATGGTAAGAAGCAACTCTTGGGTATCTCAAGATTTGGAGATGTCTGGCCCATCTTAAGTGATAGCAAGCGACAAGTTAGAAGCTAGATCTTTTGGAGCTCATTTAGTAGAGTATCCTAAGGAAACATAGGATACTATTTCTATCTTCCTGAAGATCACAATGTGATTGTGAGCCGTCATGCCGCAATCTTGAAAAAAAAAATTATCTAAGATGGAGGCAGTGGGAGGAAGATTGAGCTTGAAGAGAAAATCTCTAAAAAGCATCGAGTCTAAGACCATGAACCCAGTAATGAGCCAGTAGATGTAATACCTCCTCCACCTCGTAGATCAAGTAGGATCTCCCATCTTCCAACCAGGTTTGGTCCTTAGTAGATCCACCTGAAGGTATTGTACCTATTAGGTATAAATAGATTTATAAAAAGAAGATAGGGTTAGATGGTAAGGTAGAGACCTATAAGGCAAGGCTAGTTATAAAAGTTATAGTCAATGTGAAGTATTGACTATCATGAAACCTTTTCACCTATAGCCATGCTGAAATCCATCCATACTCTGCTTGTCATAACAGCATTTCATGATTATGAAATTTGACAGATGAATGTGAAAACTTATTCCTAAATGGATATCTTGAGAAAGATATCTATATGGAGCAGCCTCTGAATTTTACATCAATGATAGTGATCACAAGTCTACAAGCTATAAAGATCTATTTATGAACTCAAGCAAGCATCTCGAAGTTGGAACACTCGCTTCAATGATGTGATCAAAACATTTGATTTTATCAAAGATGAAGAGGAGTCATGTGTGTACAAAAAGATCAGTGGCAGCATTGTTACATTCCTCATATTGTACATGGATGACATCTTCCTGATTGAAAATGATATTTCCATGCTGACGTCAGTCAAAGTATGGTTATTAAAAGAGTTCACCATGAACGACCTAGGAGAAGCTTCCTACATTCTTGGTATAAAGGTCTATAGAGATAGATCTAAGAGAATGATAGGACTCTTACAGCATATGTACATGAGGAGGTGCTGAAAAGGTTCAGTATGAAAAACTTCAAGAGGGATCTTTTGCCCCTTGGATATGGCATTCATCTCTTCAAGAAGATGTGCCCTGACACACCTGAGGAGATCCAGCACATGAGCAAGATCCCTTATGTTTTGGCAATAGGGAGCCTCATGTATGCCATGTTATTATACGTCCTAATATAGCACTTGCCGTGAGTGTCACGAGTAGATATCAGGGAATACAGATGAAGAATACTGGATTGCTATTAGAAATATCCTTAAGTACTTAAGGACTAAGGATTTGATGTTGGTCTTTGGTGGAGGATCAAAGCTGAAAGTTGAGGGATATATCGATTCAGACTTTATGGCTGATGTCGATGATAGAAAATCTATATCAGGGTGTATCTTCTTGTATAATGGTGGTGCGGCTAGCTGGAAGA
>NW_027332423.1:0-102500 GCF_000442705.2 Elaeis guineensis | reverse complement strand
GCTTGTAATTAAGCTACTAAGCTTAAAAATCATGATCTATTCACATGACCGCATATGCACTTACTAAATCAATCTTCATTCAAGTGAAACTACAAGGGAGGAGATTGGAAGTTTACTTACTTATCTTTCCTAAGCTTGAATGTAACCCTGATTTCATCAATATCGAAGTCAGGCCATCCTTGAAGGTGTTCGAAGGTTGCATATGTGTACAAGCCCGAGCTACCACGAAGCACTACAAATCTACAAGTGTCTATAACTATCAGTATCTCACAAGCTTTTCAACTATAAGAGAAGGGATGGGAGGACCTTGATTCACCTTTTGTCTATCTTCAAGGGGACGAGCTTGCCTTGGAGGGATGGAGCCCATGTTCTTGTGAATGAAACTTCCACCAACTCTTCACTTTGAAGTATTATTCTAAAATTCGTTCCTTTTATACTGGAAGACAATTTATATGATAAACTATTATGAAATTTATATTCAATTCAAACATATAAAAAAAATGCAAAAGAAGAGATTTACTCACACATCAAATGCTCCGGAGGCTCCAGGTGCATTCCAGACAAGATCCCAATACCTAAATACTCAGCGGAGACAAAGTTAGGGACTTCTTTAAAATTTGTATCTTTACAAGAGCAAATAACATGTATATCAATACCATATTCCTCCAAATTGTATCATAGAAGTGATACTCCATTCTAATCTTATCCCTAGTAAGGAACCAGGTCCATTTAACATAAAGAGTAGTGGGTTATGTAATCCCTAAAATCATGCTAACAAGAATCTCAAGTTTAGGAATACATCAAAACTAATTGGAGATTAAGAAATTATTGCAACTATGATCCCAACATGATGCTACCTACCCTCTATTATCTTCTTTATTAAGAACTTCCATCAGATTATCAAGACCGTTATATCGAACTCCCATCACAATCCCATCTGGATTCGACAGAGTCAACTGGAGAATGCCATTATCTATGATCACCTGCACTAAAGCTCCATCAGCACCACCTTTTATATATTCATAAACATCGAGACAATATATAACTCGACAACATGACAATAAAATCAGAGAGTCAGGACGTACATATTGATCTTGAACATTAACTCTCACATCGGTAGCCGACATATTGGCTTGTCAACACAAACAACAACCTGGGAAAGCTTGTTGGGAAATGTGTCCCAAAAAGCCAATCGTCAACCTGTTGACGGTTGAGCAACCAAGTATTGTAATTGATTTGTTAGTAAATAAAATATATTTGGCATTTTCATCATAAGCTTTCATCTTCTAATGAACTCCGTTGTTATGATGAAGTCCTTAGGACTATTTAAGTTCGATAAAGAGAGGATGTTGCCCAGCTATGCAACCCAAGAGGGGGAGGTGAATTGAGTTTCTAAAAATTTTAAGCTTAACTAATGACTTATGAAAAATGTTTGTCAATTGCTAAAAGAATGAGGAGAATAACCTTAGTTTAAGATTAATTGCCTAAAAGCAAGAATGCAAGGAAATAATGAAGAGTTAGAGAGAAGCAATTATCACACCACAAACAAAAGGATTTATAGTGGTTCGGTGCCAACCTTGCACCTACATCCACTCTCCAAGCTCCTACTTGAGAATTCCAATCCACTATACTTATATTCAACCTGAATACAAATGTCAGAAACTCCGACACTAGCTATCCCAAGCTAGACCACTTATTTTTGGGTACAAGCCAACCCAATACACTCCGATTCTAGGTTCGGATCAACCTTCTCTTGTTTTGGAACCCCTCCAAAACAAAACAATCACTCAAAATGAGTAAAATAATTTAGAGCACAAATAAGTACAAGAAAAGCCCCTTTAACGAGCGAATATAACTTTAAATACACTTTACTCAAGAGAAGAAGCCCCTTTTTGGATTTCCTCAAAGTGGATGAAGAATTGATTGAGCGCTTGAGGAGTTGGTGAGCTTTGATTGTTGGCTTCTTGAAGGCTTTAAATGAGCTCTTGATTAGGGCTGAAAATAGGCTTGAGAAACCCTTTCTCTTTTGAATTCTCTTGAATGCTCTCTTGAATGCTCTTCTTTTTCTTTTCAATCTCTTTCTTTCTCTTCTTAATCTCTTCTTTGTTTCCCACCTTTTGAATCCTTTTATAGCTTTAAGAAATAGAGAAAAATATTCTAGGCAGAAAAAGAGCCGTTAGAGCACATTAAATGAGCATTAAAAGCACTTAAAATGGGTTAAAAACTAGCCGTTGCGGAAAAATCCCGTCGCAGGGGTCGACTCATGAGTCGACTCATGCCTCAGGGGTCGACTCATGAGTCGACCTCTGTTGCAACAACCAGAAAACAGATTTCTGTGACTTTTGGCCTAAAACCGCAGGAGTCGACTCATGAGTCGACTCATGCCTTGAGAGTCGACTCATGAGTCGACTCACAGGCCATGCCAAGTCAAAAATTCAGCGTGCCAAACTGCTCATTGTGCCATGAGTTGACTTATGAGTCGACTCATGGATTTCAAACATGCATAACTTCAAAAATACAAGTCCAAAAATAATAAATTTTCGCCAATAGATCATAAATCTTTTGTTCTACCAAATGATACTATTAAATCAGGATTTTGGTAAAATTATGATTTTGCCCCTGAAGAGCACAAAGACTTTTTCAAATAAAAAATATTGGTACCCCTTCAATCTGCTTTGTAATCATCAAAATCAATCTAGGAGCAACAATCTCCCCCTTTTTGATGATGACAAAACACTTGAACAAAAGTATTTATGTGAATCATGAATTTTAAAAGGATGCATTTGCTTGAAAAGAATATTGATCCTTTTGGCATGTGATACAAATGGTCATATGCATAAATAATTTGCCCATTTGCTTAAAGATTTGAAAATATACTCATTGGATTATATATTTTGGTGTTAGAGCAGAAACTTTATTTTTGTTATCAGAGCAAGCTGTATCTTGAAAATTGGCTCATTCTCATTTGATTATTTAGTTTTGTATCAGAGCAAAAATAATTAAGTGTGCCAATGCATGTCTTAGAGTTAATTTGTAAAGTATATTAGAGCATGTTAAATTTAAGATGTATCAGAGCAAGTAAGAATTTTAAGGCATATCAGAGCATGTTTAAAGAAGTAATTTTAAAGGTTGCTCATTTGCATTGTACTTAGCAATTTACTCATTGTATATTTAAGTTAGTTAATAATTTTACTTTTGATATTGTTCTTTAAGTTCTCCCCAATTCATTCATTTTATTTTCAAGTCTTTTAATAATTTATAATTTTATTTTGATATGGTTTTTTTCTTTATAATTTTGCTTTTGATGGGTTTCTTTTTCTTTAATGTCTCATAATTTATGGTTTTGCTTTTGATAGGTTTCTTTTTCTTTAATTTTCTCCCCCTTTTTGACATCATCAAACATTGTTAACTCCCCTCTTTTTCTGAATACATTTTCTCTTTAATATTTCTTCAAACTTCTAGTGCTAATCATTAATGTTTGCTCCCCCTTAAAACAGCAATCATTAACCAAAATATGCCATAGATTACCATAAATATGGATCATCAACAAAGAGAAGTTGTTTCAACAATGAGAAGATATATTTCCAAAAGATGATTGACATCATTACACAAAGTAGATATATAAGTAAAAGATGATTAAAACCATAATTGTTTCAGTACATATTTCATATCATAAAAGTCAACTAGCTAATGTCATTACATGGCCCCAAAATACAGATCCTAGAAAGAACAAGAGACTAACACCTAGGATCTAGTAAAGATCATGACTAGAAGGATCGGAGTCATCAGATATAGGGTGAGGAGATGATGGATCTCGACCAGAAGAACGTCCTCTACCCTGTCTGCCTCTGGCACGAGCAGGTGAGCGAGATGAACTAGGAGGCTGAGAACGCTGTGAGGCCAAGGACTGGACTGATAGAGTGAGTCTGATGGAATCAAGAACGTTCAGTGCTCTGGAAATAGACTGAAGTAGAGCAGTGAACTGAGTAGATGCATGCTCACTCGAGCCTCTGATCTCTCTCCTCAATAACTCATAACCACCCTCCAAAGCACCTCTGAGCCTGTCAGCCTCTGCAGTAAGGTCAGTGACCTCAATAGTGGACTCCTGTGGCTGAGGATGGGCCAAAGCTAGGACTTGCCCCTGCAAGTCAAGAACTCTCCCAGTCAGTCTCCAAACAGTGTCCTCTAGCTGCTGAATCCGAATAGACTGATCTGATATCAACTGAAACACAGTGGAGATATGGGGAGTCATGGTCTGATCAGATGAAGTGGCCCCTGGTGTAAATGTAGTAGTGCTCCACTGTCTAGATAGCAAGGAAGCCACACGCTGTGATATCTGCTCGATCTGATCATTAGCCAATCTGAACTCTGAAGGAGGTGCTCTGCTCTCTGGCTGATGTACTGGTGTGTGCCTCCTGGTGAACTCCGAAGGGCCAGCCTCTGGGTCTGGAATGAACTGGATATCTGGAGATGCTGCCCTGAAGTCATGGATAGGAGATGATGGACCTTCTTCTTCAGCTCTGTCTTCTACTCTGTCCTCAGCTCTCTCCTCAGTACCCTTGATCCAACCACCATCAGTTTTAGTAAAACCATGCGGTGCAGAGTGTGTTGGTTGAAGGTGTCTACGTGAGAAAGCTTAGTAGATGCCTCCCCCTCAAAGCTGACTCCAAACCTCCTAAAAACTCGAGTAAGGGCCATACCAAAAGGCAGATGTGCCTTGGATCTGTTCAGTGTCTCTCTCATGGCCTCAATCATTAATGTAGGGAGGTTCAGGGGGTTTGAGTGATCACATGAAACATAATACAAATATCTCTGCTAGAAAGTAGATCATGCCTACCACTCCTAGGGAAGAAGAGCTTTGTCACCAATTGATGTAAGATCCTCATCTCAATAGATAAAATTTTGGCTTCCAAATTATTCAAACTTCCTGAGTAGGTTCCCCCTAAAATCACACTGATTCCCTCTTCCTTCACAGGGAGTTCCATGTAAGAATAACCCTCACAGGGCAAATGAAGTATTTCTCCCAAAATGATAGGATCCAGACAAATATCAACTCCCTTTACTGTAGAAGTCACTGTTCCATTCCCATAATGCAGATTCTGATAAAATTCTCTAACTAGGTCTACAAAAGTGACTTCCTTAAGAGAGCAGTAGAAACCCCAACCCTGGTTTTTAATCTTTGTTCCAAAGGTGAAACCCTCTTTTTCAAAGAATCTAAAATCTACATTCTTTCTGGTTTCAACCTTCCTATCAGATAGAGGGATCTTACTGGGGCTAAGGGAAGACTGAGAGGGACCTTGAGTTGACACAGAAGCCGGAGTGGGAGCAGTGGAAGACTGAGCAGCTTGCCTTTTTCTGTGGATATTTTCTTCTAGCTCACGGACCGACTTTCTTCTCTGAGGGAGCTTCATCTTCGGAGCCATTCTCACCACAGCAGCAGGCAGAGAGACTTGGAGAATCAAGTGGATGAGTGGAAGAAGGGTTACAAAAGAATGGAGAGGGATTTTGGCGGAGAGAAGAGGCGGTTTTGAGAAGAACGGTGGAGGCTAGGGCACGCTCCAACCATTTCAATCAAAGGGAAAAAATGCGAAAATCTCCTTTCCCAGGCGGTGATTTTTGGTGGAGAGGAGAAGGGAGAACAATCTTGAGCTAGATCCTTGGTTTTGGAGAGAAAGGGAATGGGGATGATGGTTCTTGGAGGAGGAAGATGAAGAGATGAGTCGGCTCATGAACAGGCTTCCAATTAAAAAGAAAGAGCCCGTGGGAAGTTGGCAGTAATTACAAGTTTGCCATAGGGTCGACTCAAGGGGGTCGACTCATGAAACTCAGAAATTCAGAAAAAATATGAATAAATTCCAAAAAAATTTGAAATTTTGGGAGATGGAATTTTGCTCAATGACAAGTTGTGAGAGTGATAATCTTGAGCTTTTAGGACCAAAGAGATGATGGAAATTGAGCTCAAAGAATTTTTGACATCAAATCTTTGGAATTTGAGAAATATTTAGGCATATGGATCAAGAATTCCTAGATTTCTTCTAATTTCACAGAATCTGTCCTCACTAAGGGTCTTTGTAAAGATATCAGCTAATTGATTTTTAGTGCAAACATATTCAAGAATTATATTTTTGTTTTGAACATGTTCTCTTATAAAATGATGTCTTATTTCAATATGTTTGGATCTTGAGTGTTGAATTGGATTCTTAGATAGATTTATGGCACTTGTGTTGTCACATCTTATTGGTGTTTCATTAATTTGATTCCAAAGTCTTCGAGTTGTTGCTTAATCCACAAGATTTGAGCACAACAACTTCCGGCTGCAATGTATTCGGCCTCAGCCGTAGACAGTGCTACCGAATTTTGTTTCTTGCTAAACCAGGAGATTAAGTTAACTCCAAGAAATTGGCAAGTTCCACTTGTGCTTTTTCTATCTAATCTACATCCAGCAAAATCAGCATCTGAATATCCTAATAAATCAATTAGTGAGTCCTTAGAGTACCATAACCCTAGAGTTTGAGTACCATTCAAGTATCTAAGGATTCTTTTAACAGCATTCAAATGAGATTCTTTAGGATTAGATTGATATCTAGCACACAAGCAAACACTAAACATGATATCAGGCCTACTTGCAGTTAAATATAATAAAGAGCCAATCATACCTCTATAGTATTTTAAGTCTACACATTTACCTTCATCATCCTTGTCAAGCTTACATGAGGGGCTCATGGGTGTGCCAATTGGTTTGGAGTTCTCCATTCCAAATCTTTTGAGTAGTTCCTTGGTGTACTTGCTTTGGGTGATGGAGATTCTCTCTTTTGTTTGTTTGATTTGGAGTCCGAGGAAGAAGGTAAGTTCTCCCATCATGCTCATCTCGAACTCCCCCTGCATGAGCTTAGCAAAGTCTTGACAGAGAGATTCATTAGTAGAAAAAAATTATGTCATCAACATAAATTTGTATTACTAACATATCATTTTGATTTCTTTTAATGAAGAGGGTTGTATCTACATTTCCTCTTGAAAAATATTATTTAGTAAAAATTTGCTTAGCCTATCATACCAAGCTCTAGGTGCTTGTTTTAATCCATATAAAGCTTTATTCAATTTAAAAACATGATTAGGAAAAGCATGATTTTCAAATCCCGGGGGTTGTTCTACATAGACTTCTTCAGCAATATATCCATTTAAAAATCACTTTTAACATCCATTTGAAATAATTTGAATTTCATAAAGCAAGCATATGCAAGTAGAAGTCTAATGGCTTCTAATCTAGCAACAGGTGCAAAGGTCTCATCAAAATCAATTCCTTCTTCTTGATTATATCCTTTAGCAACCAATCTTGCTTTATTTCTAATTACATTACCATGTTCATCTAATTTGTTCCTAAAGACCCATTTTGTGCCAATTATTGAATAATTTTTAGGTCTTGATACTAAAGTCCAAACATTATTTCTTTCAAATTGATTAAGTTCCTCTTGCATTGCATTAATCCAATTATGATCATTTTCAGCTTCTTCAATAGTTTTTGGTTCAAGATGAGATACAAAAGCACAATGATTAAATACATCTCTAAGTGAAGAGCGAGTTTTTACCCCATGCATAGGATCACCAATAATTAACTCCTTAGGGTGGTTGTGAACATACCTCCATTCCTTGGGTAGGTCGTTTGTACCTTGAGGTTGTTCTTGAATTTCTTCACCTCTCTCATCTTGTTTGTCTTCTTGTTCCTCGTCCTCTTGAGTTGTTGAATCTTTCAGAGTGATCTCCTTCATTCTTCTATTAGAGGATCTGCATCATCAACACCCTCATTCTTCCTTGAAGGAAGATCGTTAGATTCATCAAAAACAACATGTATGGACTCCTCAACTACAAAGTTCTTTTGTTAAAAACTCTAAAAGCTTTACTAGTGGAGGAGTAACCCAGAAAGATTGCTTCATCTGATTTTGCATCAAATTTACCAAGTCTTTCTTTACCATTATTTAACACAAAACATCGGCAACCAAAAACATGAAAATATGCAATATTTGGTTTTCTTCCTTTCCAAAGTTCATAGGGGGTTTTCTTTAAAATTTGTCTAATCAAAGCAC
Source organism: Elaeis guineensis (assembly GCF_000442705.2). Classification (NCBI taxonomy): domain Eukaryota; kingdom Viridiplantae; phylum Streptophyta; class Magnoliopsida; order Arecales; family Arecaceae; genus Elaeis; species Elaeis guineensis. The sequence goes on along the minus strand of NW_027332423.1, from coordinate 94,419 downwards.
GATTTAAAATGTAACATGCTGTGTTAATTGCTTCGCCCAAAAATATCTTGGAAGGTTGCTTTCACAAAGCATGGTACGGGCCATTTCTTCTAAGGTTCTATTTTTCTTTCAACTACCCCATTTTGTTGGGGTGTCCTAGGAGCAGAGAAGTTATGGCCAATTCCATTTTCATCACAAAAATTTTCAAAGTCTTGATTTTCAAATTCAGTTCCATGATCACTTCGAATATTTTGAATTGAAAATCCTTTTTCATTAGTGACTTTTCGGTAAAATTTAGTGAAAATATGAAAAGTTTCATCTTTGTGTGCTAAAAAGAAAACCCAAGTAAAACGAGAGTAATCATCTATAATTACAAAATCATATCGTTTTCCTCCTAGACTAGTTGTTCTAGTTGGTCCAAATAAGTCCATATGCAAAAGCTCTAAAGGTCTAGAAGTTGAAATAATATTTTTGGATTTAAATGAAACTCTTGTTTGTTTACCTAATTGGCATGCATCACAAATTCTATCCTTTTCAAAATTTAGTTTTGGCAAACCAAGAACTAATTCTTTCTTAATTAATTTTGAAAGAGAATGCATGCTAATGTGTGCAAGTCTACGATGCCAAAGCCAACTAGTCTCATTAACTTTAGCATTCAAGGATACTAGGCATTGCATGTCTATTTTGGCTAAATCATTTAAATCTACCATATAAACATTGCCATGTCTATGTCCAATAAATTTAATGCCATCGTTAATAGAACTAGTTACAATGCAAACAGATGATTCAAAAATAACTTTATACCCTTTATCACAAAATTGACTAATGCTTAGTAAATTATGCTTTAAACCACTAACTAGCAAAACATTTTCAATGTATTTGGAGGGAGTGATACCAATGTTACCTATTCCGATGATCTTTCCTTTGCCATTATCTCCAAAGGTGACCATCCCTCCATCCTTAGCATCAAGCGTGATGAATTGTGATTCATCACCAGTCATGTGTCTCGAGCATCCACTGTCAAGATACCATTTCCTGTTTCCTCCTTGGGATGCTAGACACACCTGCAAGCAAAAGTCAAGTTTTTGTTTTAGGTACCCAAGCTTTCTTGGGTCCTTTTTGGTTAGTCAAAATGGTTCCTTTTGGAACCCATATTTTCTTTATAGTTGAGTTTGCAGATTTGTCAAGGAAGCAGGTATATGACTTATGTCCAACTCTACCACATTTGAAACAAGTAATATTGGTAGACTTGTTACTTAAAGAATTTACATAAATATTTTTTAGATATTTTTGTTTCTTCAAGGGGTTATAGCCAAGTCCAGCCTTATCATATACAGCTTTTTGATTATCAAGAATCATATTGAGTTTGTTTGAACTTAAGGTGAACTTATCTACTATTGGTTTCAGCTTGGCATTTCGTTCTTTAAGCTTTGATTTTCTTGAAGCAAGGTGGATTTTTCAATTGAAAAGCTTTCAGCTTGTTTCACTAAGGATTGATTTTTCAATTTCAGCTCTTTGTTTTTCATCCCTAGTTCTTTAATTCATCAATTAAATCATAGAATGCTTCATGCAATTCTTCAAATGTAAATTCACTAGGGGTTTCAGAAATTACCTCATTTTCGTGTGCCATAAGGCACAGGTTGGCTTGTTCGGTTGAGGTTTCCTCATCGGAGCTTGAGTCATCACTCGCACTCCATGTGGCCATCATGGCCTTCTTCTTGAACTTCTTGGGACCTTTCTTCAGTTGTGGACATTCAGATTTGAAGTGTCCCAGCTTCTTGCACTCGTAGCAGATAAGGGGTTGTTCTTTCTCTTTTTTTTGCTTTGTTTCCCTTTTGTGAATGGCCTCTTTCTCATCTCCTGTTTTCTTTTTCTCAAAAATTTCTTGAATTTTCGGGTGATGAGAGCCATCTCTTCATCTTGTCCTTCATCTTCAGTGTCATCAGTTTCTTCATCAGGAGGAGCTGTGGATTTGAGGGCGATGGTTCTTTTCTTTTTGACTTCTTCCTCTTGATGTTGCTTCATGCTTAGCTCATGAGTCATCAAAGATCAAGAAGCTCTTCTAGAGGTAGAGTGTTCAAGTCCTTGGCTTCTTGGATGGCAGTCACTTTGGCTTCCCAAGTTCTTGGCAAGGACCTGAGAATCTTTCTTACAAGCTCACTGTTAGTATAGGACTTACCAAGACTCTTTAAACCATTAATTATATCAGTAAAATGAGTAAACATTACAGTTATGGACTCATCATGCTCTATTTTAAATAATTCATATTTATGTACAAGCATGTTTATTTTAGACTCTTTTACTTGATTTGTTCCCTCATGGGTTACTTCTAACCTATCCCATATTTCTTTAGCAGATGAACAAGTAGAAATGCGATTAAATTCGTTAGCATCAAGAGCACAATAAAGTACATTCATTGCTTTAGCATTTAATTGGGCCATCTTTTTATCAACCTCATCCCATTCTTTCTCGGGTTTGGTTGATTCCTCACCATCTATAATTTTAGTGGGTGTGTGAGGACCGTTCAATATGATACTCCACATATCATAGTCGAGTGCTTGTATGAATATTTTCATCCGAGCTTTCCAATAGGTGTAATTAGATCCATTGAAAAGTGGAGGTCGGTTGGTGGATTGCCCCTCGGCTAGAGAAGTACCGACGTAGGTTGCCATAGATCTTTGGCTCTTTGATTGTTTAGATCAAAGAAGGGCTAGAGCACCGGGCTCTGATACCACTTGTTGCCCAGCTATGCAACCCAAGAGGGGGGGTGAATTGGGTTTCTAAAAATTTTAAGCTTAACTGATGACTTATGAAAAATGTTTGTCAATTGCTAAAAGAATGAGGAGAATAACCTTAGTTCAAGATTAATTGCCTAAAAGCAAGAATGCAAGGAAATAATGAAGAGTTAGAGAGAAGCAATTATGCACACCACAAACAAAAGGATTTATAGTGGTTCGGTGCCAACCTTGCACCTACATCCACTCCCCAAGCTCCTACTTGAGAATTCCAATCCACTATACTTGTATTCAATCTGAATACAAACGTCAGAAACTCCAACACTAGCTATCCCAAGCTAGACCACTTATTTTTCGGGTACAAGCCAACCCAATACACTCTGATTCTAGGTTCGGATCAACCTTCCCTTATTTTGGAACCCCTCCAAAATAAAACAATCACTCAAAATGAGTAAAATAATTTAGAGCACAAATAAGTACAAGAAAAGCCCCTTTAATGAGCGAATATAACTTTAAATACACTTTACTCAAGAGAAGAAGCCCCTTTTTGGATTTCCTCAAAGTGGATGAAGAATTGATTGAGCGCTTGAGGAGTTGGTGAGCTTTGATTGTTGGCTTCTTGAAGGCTTTAAATGAGCTCTTGATTAGGGCTGAAAAGTAGGCTTGAGAAACCCTTTCTCTTTTGAATGTTCTTGAATGCTCTCTTGAATGCTCTTCTTTTTCTTTTCAATCTCTTTCTTTCTCTTCTTAATCTCTTCTTTGTTTCCCACCTTTTGAATCCTTTTATAGCTTTAAGAAATAGAGGAAAATATTCTAAACAGAAAAAGAGCCGTTAGAGCACATTAAATGAGCATTAAAAGTACTTAAAACGGGTTAAAAACTAGCCGTTGTGAAAAAATTCCATCGCAGGGGTCGACTCATGAGTCGACTCATACCTCAGGGGTCGACTCATGAGTCGACCTCTGTTGCAACAACCAGAAAATAGGTTTCTGTGACTTTTGGCCTAAAACCGCAGGAGTCGACTCATGAGTCGACTCATGCCTTGAGAATCAACTCATGAGTCGACTCACAGGCCGTGCCAAGCCAAAAATTCAGCGTGCCAAACTGCTCATTGTGCCATGAGTTGACTCATGAGTCGACTCATGGATTTCAAACATGCATAACTTCAAAAATACAAGTCCAAAAATAATGAAATTTTCGCCAATAGATCACAAATCTTTTGTTCTACCAAATGATACTATTAAATCAGGGTTTTGGTAAAATTATGATTTTACCCCTGAAGAGCACAAAGACTTTTTCAAATAAAAAATATTGGTACCCCTTCAATCTGCTTTGTAATCATCAAAATCAATCTAGGAGTAACAGAGGATTTATCGATTAGTCTTTAAAACTGTTCACGACCAAATGATAAGCTGTTAATAAGGATGACAGCTTCTATCGAGCATAGGTCGCTGTAGGCCATATGGGTTGGTTGTCCTCTTAACCAAGGAGTGTGGAGACACTGGTATGGCATACAGGTGAGATGTAAGGGTACATCATCATTGAACGTGACCAACTCCAGAGTATTCTGCTGTCGAGAATGTCTCTAATGGGATATAGGTATAAGTATCCCTTAGACCTGAGATCACCTCAGTGACTTGCAAGCAACTCACTGTGCTTTGGTACTGGACTAACTGAATTTCTAATTTAGGGACGGAAGGCTTCTGGGCACAGTCATGTACTTGCAAAGTCAGAGTGTGATCGAGATGAGATTGACCACTCCAAGAGTTGGAGAAGAATGAGTCGCTGTATTTCAATTTAGCAAAACCTTGGCCAGGGTAATCCATCAGATGGATTTGATATTTTGAAATACAATGTGGACAACCTGATCAGAGTTGACAATTGAGCTCTGGGGTGTCCTATGATCATTTTGGTCAAGGGGATGAATTATATGAAAACTATATCTGCATGGGTTATAAGGATGTTGTTCTACACATTCGACCTATCCGGTCGTCGGGTACTATTGCTAGATGGTCACTTCGATTGGTATAGAAATTTATTCCTATGCTACAGGCGTAGGTTCGGATCTATGAGGTCACACACATTAGAGTTCATGATCCGATCGGATGGTTGATCAACGATTAAGAATCGTTCTAGGGTTAAATGATCAATACGATTGACATTTAACCTAGTACAAGTGTTGCAGGAGGATCGATTAGCAATTTGATTGCTAATTGGCTTAATTTGATTAAGCCAATGGGTTGAGATTAAGTCTAATTAAATATGATTTAATTAGATTTGGTTTAGGCTTGATTGGATCAAGTCCAATTGGTTTATTGGATAAGCCAAGTGCAAGAAAAAACTAGTCCTAGTTCAACTAGGACTTGGGTCAATCTAATTTCTAATTTGATTAGAAAATTAAATCAGATTTAAATCTAATTTAATCTGATTAAATTACATTTTTAATTGAGTTAAGATCTATTTTAATTGGGTGAATCTAATTTTAATTTGATTTGGTTTGGGAAACCAAATTAAAATAAGTCATAAGACAGAATCCTAGTAAGACTAGGATTCCACCTTGCGCCACATAAACCTTCTCCACGCCCTCTCTCTTATTCAACACCAATCTCCACTTATTTTGTATGACAAAAGCCCTCTCCCAGATCTCTCCCACGTTCACAAAAGGTCTCCTCTCTTCTTTCTTACATGGAAGGTGGTTTGGATCAAATCTAAAAGGAATAAGTTTGGATTTTGAATTCTATGAGATAGAGTTTTAGAAATCCAAAACTCTTTCAATTTTGCACCGAATTTATCCAAATTTTTTTTGGAATTTTTGTGGATTTTAGGGTATATATTGTACATCCTTTTCTGGTGATCCATGCATGAAAATATGAAGGAGGTGCTCAAGAGTTGGGCGTCCCTTAACTTGCCATGTTTGGATAAGCCTTGACTAGGTGTTTGACCTAGACAAGGACTCTATCATATCTCTCTATATAAGATGAGTTTCTTTGTGAAATTTTAAAAAAAGATAGAGATTTGAGATACCTTTGAGCCATCCAAAAATCAGAGAGAAAGACCTTTGGGTCATGGAGATATAAAAGATGCAAGTTTGGGTGTCTAGAGAGAAAAACGTGAAGAAGAAGAGGGTCTTCTTCTAGGGTTTTTGTTTTCATATCTTTCCTCCCTCCATCTTGAGTTTCCTGAGAGTGTCTCAGATCTGAAACTCCTCCTTCTACTTTCCATCTTTGAAAGAGTCCAAATCAAGAAGAAGGAGGCACCTGATCAACCATCAAAGAAGGATCAGCGCAGTACTAGCATACTGTGCTGATTTCCTGAAGCAGGACTTCTGATCGAGATTTGTGGGCTCGTGTGGACGACTCCTAGAGGTCGGATGTGTGTGTGGCTTGCAACATCATCCTTAAGCCTGGATCAGCGAGATTAGAGCATCTAACTTGCAAGGTAATAGATCTGATCTATTGTTTAATACATACATTAGATGTGGTATAGAAATATGTTGATATAATCAACATGTAGTTCATGCTATATTTATATATTTTAATTTTTTATTTAATGCCATGTAATAATCATGTAATAGGATCTTAGATCTAGAGATTCTCTAGTTTTAGAAAATAAATTTTGATTTATTTTAGTCTTCTGCTGTATGATCTTAAAAAAGTTTCAAGATCTAACCCTGAAACCCTAGATCTGGTTCCTACAATTGGTATCAGAGCCTAGGTTCTTTATTACATGATTATTTATACATACTTAGATTATTTCTTAGATTAGATCTAATTTATAATCTGATTTTTAAATCTAAAATTAAAATTTTAGATCAATCACGAACTGCAATGTTGTCCTGCTATAAGGTTTACCCCTTACAGTGCAAAGGTTGTCCTAGTTCGTGTAGATCTATCTTTAATCATAAATTTATTAGATATGATCTAGATTAAATTTATGATTTATTAGATTTAAAAAATATTTAAATCTGAAATAAAATCTCTTTGTTAATAATTTTTGTGCAAAGAAATTGTTTAAAGTTGAAACTGTTTCAATTACATGAACCTGTTTAGATTAGATCTAAAGTAGTTTCATATTTATTTCACTTGTATCTTGATTATGAATCAAATATGCAATATGGTTGGTAGAATCATATTGTAAAATTATTTTACAAATATAAAAATTATTTTTTGAAAAGCCAAACCCAACCCTCAGCCCAAAACTTAATTAAGAATTAAGAAGTTGTTTGATTAGGTTCTAGGATTGTGAATTGAAGAACCTAAGACACAAATCATAACACATTGGGTTAATAGATTAGTGGGAATTAGGTCCATTAATTGGGTTAGACCTATGGTTAGATTAAAGATGGATTTAATTAGAGAATTGACTAAATCTAATCAATTGTTGTCTTAGATTAGTTCAAGGATTCTCTAGATCAATTACAATAGTTGTAGTTGGTCAAGTCCATGTCTTTAACGAGAACCAAATGGACTTGATTCTTGGCTAAGTGGTCTAGCATGAACTGTTAGGCTGATCTAATCAAAACTAATTAAACCAGTTGGTGTCTAAGGTAAACCTGACCGGTGGTTTTTAATTGGGAGCCCGCTTATCTGGCCATTTCTGATGGTGTCTAAGGCAAGCTTTGGCAGTCCCTCCCACTGATCGAACTTACCTGGCCTCTTGGTGAAATTATGTTTTGATCGGATCACTTGACTATTCGAGCTGACCCATGTCAGCTAGGTAAATCAGTGTGACTGATTTAGGTGCTCCTAGACCAGCCCTTTTAATGGTCTCCCTTAAGCTGACTTGGTGAAGTCAGTGGGAGGATCATGATAAGCTGGTTCATCTGACCTCATCCTCTAAATTATTTAAATTCTCTAAAATTATTAGGTCCTTAAAATGATAAAGTTATGGAGATAATTGAGTCATAGCCTCCCATTAAGGTGTTTGATAATGAGTCCATTAACTCAATAATCATTGCAGACCCAAAGGCCTGGTGCTTGTTGACTAATGGAATTATCACTCATCATATGATGACTTGGAAGTGTCTCTCTAATGGTGGTTAGGTGAGCCAACCAAAGTTGGGCTTAATCATTCGTTGGTTAGATACACCAAGTATGATCATGTTAATGGTTGGACCTAACCGGATCCTTACAGTGGAGGCCAAAGCCTACTGATTAGGTTTCTGGGGCAAAATTAAAATTACTAGAAATTGTTTAGAGAAACAATTGGTTATGAACCTACCCTTAGATGTACATGGGTTGACCAACCAAAGTTGGGCTTGTGTGCAGTCTAAGTGGATTCTAGTACTCGCTAAGGAATTAAGGTAATTCCTTGAGTTGGAGGTAGAGGCTACCAATTCGAATAAAATAGTGGAAGAAACTTTTTGATTAAAGTCCAAATCTTTAGGTTTAATGAATCAATTATTAATTAGGTTATGGTTCTCCTTTGTGCAAATATGGCCACTTCCCTATCACTCCGATCATTGTTGGACAATGATAAGTTGGTGGGACCCAACTTCGGTAGCTGGTACCGAAAGTTGAAGATAGTCCTGGAACATGAACGGATCCTATATGTGATAATAGATCCTGCACCTGAGGAGCCAACTGCCAATGCACGTGGAACAGTCAGAGACACTTACTAGAAGTGGCTCAGTGAACGGACCACGGTGCGCTGTATCATGCTGGCCACCATGAGCGACGAGTTCAGTCGCAGATTCGAGATGACTCAGCCAAAGGACATGCTTCACATGTTGGAGGATGCCTTTAGCACACCCGATGACGTAGAGAGGTACAAGACTCATTGTGCCATCTTCAACGCCAAAATATGGGATGGTGCCTCTGTCACTGATCATGTATTGTACATGATCGAGCTGATGGAAAGATTGAGCAAGCTCGGCTTTTCCTTGCATGAGCAGCTTGGGAAAGATGCAATACTGAACTCGCTGCCCAAGTCTTATCTCCCATTCCTCACTCATTATAGAATGACAAAGCCTGAAGTAAACTACCACGAATTATTGGGGTTGCTTCAGAACTTTGAGAAGGATCACCAACTCCTCAAGGAGTCGGTGAACTCAGTGGGAGGTTCGTCTTCTGGTTCTCGATCCTTTTAAGAAAGGGAAGAAGAACAAGAAAAAGAAAGTCAAGAAGGTGTAAATTCAGGCTGGGACATCTGTGTAGAGCCAGACCAAAAAGATCAAGCCTGATAAGAGTCTATTCTACTGGCAAGCACCCTAGATTAGATAGTATGTCAGATATCTACTTATGGCACTGTAGGCTAGGTCATATAAACAAGAACAGAATAAACAGATTGACTCAAGAGAAAATTTTCGAAGTCAGTGATTGTGAATCACTTCCAACCTGTGAGTCCTGTCTTCTTGGTAAAATGACCAAGTCATCTTTTACTGGAAAAGGTGAGAGAGCTACTAAGCTCTTGGGCCTAATACATACTGATGTATGCTGGCCCATGAGCACAAGTGCTAGAGGTGGATATTTCTACTTCATAACTTTCACGGATGACCTATCCAGATATGGATATGTCTATCTGATGAAACATAAATCGGATTCATTTGAAATGTTCAAACGATTTCGAAGTGAAGTAGAAAAATAAATTGAGAAGAGTATTAAAACTCTTTGATCTGATCGAAGAGGGAAATACCTTTCTAGTGAGTTTCTCACATATCTAGGAGAGAATGCGATTCTCTCCTAATGGACTCCTCCAGGAACACCACAGCATAATGGTGTGTTTGAAAGGAGGAATCGGATTCTGTTAGACATGGTCCGATCCATGATGGATTTTTGCTAGCTTGCTGATATCCTTCTGGGGATATGCACTCGAATCGGCCTATTATCTGTTAAATAGGATTCCAAGTTAGTCTCTAATTAAGACTCCATATGAGATATGGACGAGACGTAAGCCAGCACTTTCACACCTTAGGGTCTGGGGGTGCCTGACCTATGTCAAACGATTAGTCACAGACAAACTTGGACCTAGGTCTGACAAATGCTCATTCATAGGGTACCCCAAAGAGACAAAAGGATATTTTTTCTACCATGCTGATGAACAAAAGGTGTTCGTCAGCCTTAAGATAATCTTTTTAGAAAAGGAGTTCCTTGGTGAAGGAACCATTGCCTCTAAGATTGAACTTGATGAAGTTCAACAGGTAGAAGGACCGACACCAATAGCTGAACCTGAGTCTGATATGATTAGATCATATCCGTTGCCCAATGTACCTGCATCATTAAGGCGATCTGGTAGAGTACCGCGTCAACCGGACAGATACTACGGTTTCTTGATCCGGGATGGTGATCCCATCGAACTTGATGAGAATAATGAGGATCCGATCACCTATATGGATGCAATACAGAGATCTGATTCCGAGAAATGGCTTGAAGCCATGAAATCCAAAATGGAGTCCATGAAGGTCAACGATGTATGGACATTGGTTGACCCACCTGAAGGGGTTAAACCCATTGGGTGTAAATGGGTCTTCAAAAGGAAGAGGGGCACAGACGGAAAGGTGGAGACCTATAAAGCCCGTTTGGTTGCCAAGGGGTATCGTCAACGTTATGGTATTGACTATGATGAGACATTTTTCCCTGTGGCAATGCTCAAATCCATTCGGATAATGCTTGCAATAGCTGCCCATCTGGATTATGAGATCTGGCAGATGGATGTAAAGACAACTTTCCTGAATGGAGAGCTAACCGAAGAGGTGTATATGATACAACCTGAGGGGTTTACATCCACAGATGAGTCCAAGGTGTGCAAGCTTCAGAGATCCATTTATGGATTGAAGCAAGCTTCTCGGAGTTGGAACATGCGTTTTGATAAGGTGATCAAAACGTATGGCTTTATTAAGAATGGAGAAGAGCCCTGCATCTATAAATGGGCAAATGGTCCAGTTGTGGTATTCCTTATCTTGTATGTGGATGACATTCTCTTAATCGGGAATGACATCCCCACACTACATGGAATAAAAATTTGGTTATCATCACAGTTCTCCATGAAGGACTTGGGTGAAGCATCCTACATCTTAGGGATGAAGATCTATAGGGATAGATCTAAAAGGATGCTTGGGTTATCCCAGTCCATGTACATAGACACTGTGCTGAAGAGGTTCAGCATGGAGAATTCCAAGAAGGGCTATCTACCGATAGGCCATGGAATTTCTCTCTCTAAAAAGGATTGTCCGACAACTCCTGAAGAGAGAGAGCGTATGAGTAGAGTCCCATATGCCTCAGTCGTGGGATCTATCATGTACGCCATGACATGTACAAGACCAGATGTGGCATACTCACTAGGAGTAGTGAGTAGATACCAATCTGATCCTGGAGAAAACCACCAGAAAGTGGTTAAAGCCATTCTTAAGTATTTGAGAAATACTAAGGACCAAAGGTTGGTTTATGGCGAGTCAGATCTGAAACTTGTGGGGTTCACAGACTCTAGCTTTCAATCTGACCATGATGACAGCAGGAGCGTGTCGGGTTATATCTTTACTCTGAATGGTGGAGCCATCCGCTGGAAGAGTTTCAAGCAGCATACTGTGGCAGACTCTGTTTGTGAAGCGGAGTATATCGCAGCATCAGATGCCGCGAAAGAAGCTGTGTGGCCGAGAAAATCCATCATTGAGTTCGGAGTAGCACCCTCCCTCGATGGTCCAGTCCTGCTCTACTGCAACAGCACTGGTGCCATAGCTCAGGTGAAGGAACCCAAAGCACATCAGCGGACGAAGCACATCTTGCACCGCTTCCACCTGGTCCGAGAGATCGTGCATCGAGGTGACGTCGACCTTCAGAAGATCGACGAAAAGGAGAACCTGGCCGACCCCTTCACTAAAGCCCTGGCAATAAAGGAGTTCGACAACCACAAGTCAAAGATGGTTATTAGATACTATGCCGAGTGGCTTTAGAACAAATGGGAGTTGTTGGGAAATGTGTCCCAAAAAGCCAATCGTCAAGCTGTTGACAGTTGAGCAACCAAGTATTGTAATTGATTTGTTAGTAAATAAAATATATTTGATATTTTCATCATAAGCTTTCATCTTCTAATGAACTCTGTTATTATGATGAAGTCCTTAGGACTATTTAAGTTCGATAAAGAGAGAATTTATCGATTAGTCCTTAAAACTGTTCACGACCAAATGATAAGCTGTTAATAAGAACAACAGCTTCTATCGAGCATAGGTCGCTGTAGGCCATATGGGTTGGTTGTCCTCTTAACCAAAGAGTGTGGAGACACTGGTATGGCATACAGGTGAGATGTAAGGGTACATCGTCATTGAACGTGACCAACTCCAGAGTATTCTGCTGTCGAGAATGTCTCTGATGGGATATAGGTATAAGTGTCCCTTAGACCTGAGATCGCCTCAGTGACTTGCAAGCAACTCACTGTGCTTTGGTACTGGACTAACTGAATTTCTAATTCAAGGACGGAAGGCTTCTGGGCACAGTCAAGTACTTGCGAAGTCAGAGTGTGATTGAGATGGGATTGACCACTCCAAGAGTTGGAGAAGAATGAGTCGCTGTATTTCAATTTAGCAAAACCTTGGCCAGGATAATCCATCAGATGGATTTGATATTTTGAAATACAATGTGGACAACCTGATCAGAGTTGATAGTTGAGCTCTGGGGTGTCCTATGATCATTTTGATCAAGAGGATTGTTGCTCCTAGATTGATTTTGATGATTACAAAGCAGATTGAAGGGATACAAATATTTTTATTTGAAAAAATCTTTATGCTCTTCAGGGGCAAAATCATAATTTTACTAAAACCCTGATTTGATAGTATCATTTGGTAGAACAAATGATTTGTAATCTATTGGTGAAAATTTTATTATTTTTGGACTTATACTTTTGAAGTTATGAATGTTTGAAGTGCATGAGTCGACTCATGAGTCAACTCATGGCACAATGAGCTGCTTGGCACGCTAAAATTTCTCTTGGCACGCTGGTTTTCTGGCTTGGCACAACCTGTGAGTCGACTCATGAGTCGACCCACAAGGCATGAGTCGACTTCTGCTGTTTTGGGCCAAAATATCCAGAAACCCAAATCTCTGGTTTTTGCAACAGAGGTCGACTCATGAGTCGACCCCTGAAGCATGAGTCGACTCATGAGTCGACCCCTGCGATGGGAATTGTCCGCAACGGCTAGTTTTTTGCCCATTTTAGTTGCTTTTAATGCTCACGTTAAATGCTCTAACGGCTCTTTTTCTGCCTAAAATATTTTCCCTTGTTTCTTAAAGCTATAAAAGGTTTCAAAAGGTGAAAAACAAAAAGGGGATCTACAATATACACGAGAGATACAAGGGATATACAATACACACAAGAGACATACGAGAGATTTTGAAAGAGAATAGCAAGAGCGTTCAAAAGGGCATTCAAGAGCATTCAAAGAGAAGGTTTTTCAAGCCAACTTTTCAACCTTGATCAAGAGCTCTTTCAAAGCCTTCAAGAAGCCTTCAATCAAAGCTCACCTATTCCTCAAGCGTTCATTCAACTCTTCATCCACCTTGAGAAAATCCAAAAGGGGCTTCTTCATTTGAGTAAAGTATTTTTATTGTTATATTCGCTCATTTAAGGAGCTATTCTTGTACTTATTTGTGCTCTAAACTGTCTTACTCTTTGTGAGTAATTATTTTTGTTTTGGAGGGTTTCCAAAATAAGGGAAGGTTGATCCGAACCTGAAATCGAAGTATATTGGGTTGGCTTGTACCCGAGAAACAAGTGGACTAGCTTGGGATAGCTAGTGCCGGAGTTTTCGACGTTTGTATTCGGGTTGAATACAAGTATAGTGGATTGGAATTCCCAAGTAGGAGCTTGGGGAGTGGATGTAGGTGCAAGGTTGGCACCGAACCACTATAAATTCTTGTGTTTGTGGTGTGCTTTATTGTTTCTCTTTATTTCTTTATTATATCCTTGCATTCTTGCTTTTGGTAATTAATCTTGAACTAAAGTCTTTCTCCTCATTCATCAAGCTTTTAACAAATACTTTTCATAAGTAATTAGTTAAGCTTAAATTCTTTAAAACCCAATTCACCCTCCCTCTTGGGTTGCATAGCTGGGCAACAAGTGGTATCAGAGCCCGGTGCTCTAGCCCTTCTTTGATCTAACAATCAAAGAGCCAAAGATCTATGGCAACCCATGTCGGTACTTCTCTAGCCGAGGGGCAATCTACCAACCGACCTCCACTTTTCAATGGGTCTAATTACACCTATTGGAAAGCTCGGATGAAGATATTCATACAAGCACTCAACTATGATATGTGGAGTATCATAGTGAACGGTCCTCACACACACACCAAGATTATAGATGGTGAGGAGTCAACCAAACCCGAGAAAGAATGGGATGAGGTTGATAAGAAATTGACATAATTAAATGCTAAAGCTATGAATGTTCTTTATTGTGCACTTGATGCAAATGAATTTAATCGCATTTCTACTTGTGCATCTGCTAAAGAAATATGGGATAGGTTAGAAGTAACCCATGAGGGAACAAATCAAGTAAAAGAGTCTAAAATAAACATGCTTGTGCATAAATATGAATTGTTTAAAATGGAGCATGATGAGTCCATAACTGCTATGTTTACTCATTTTACTGATATAATTAATGGTTTGAAGAGTCTTGGCAAATCTTATACTAACAGTGAGCTTGTAAGGAAGATTCTCAGGTCATTGCCAAGAACTTGGGAAGCCAAGGTGACTGCCATCCAAGAAGCTAAGGACTTGAACACTCTACCTCTAGAAGAACTTCTTGGATCCTTAATGACTCATGAACTTAGCATGAAGCAACATCAAGAGGATGAAGTCAAAAAGAAAAGAACCATTGCCCTCAAATCCACAGCTTCGCCTGATGATGAAACGGATGACACTGAAGATGAAGAACAGGATGAATAGATGGCACTCATCACCCGAAGATTTAAGAAGTTTCTAAGAAAAATGAAACAGGAGATGAGAAAGAAGTCATTCACAAAAGGGGAACAAAGCAAAGAGAAAGAGAAAGATCAACCCCTTATATGCTACGAGTGCAAGAAGCCGGGACACTTCAAATCCGAATGTCCACAACTGAAGAAAGGTCCCAAAAAGTTCAAAAAGAAAGCAATGATGGCGACTTGGAGTGTGAGTGATGACTCAAGCTCCGAGGAGGAAACCTCAACAGAACAAGCCAACCTGTGCCTTATGGCACACGAAAATGAGGTAACTTCTGAATCTCCTAGTGAATTTACTTTTGAAGAATTGCATGAAGCATTCTATAATTTAATTGATGAATTAAAGAAACTAGGGATAAAAAACAAAGAACTGAAATTGAAAAATCAGTCCTTAGTGAAACAAGCTGAAAACTTTTCAATTGAAAAATCCATCTTGATTCAAGAAAATCAAAGCTTAAAGAATGAAATTAACAAGCTGAAACCTATAGTAGATAAGTTCACCTTAAGTTCAAACAAACTAAATATGATTCTTGATAATCAAAAAGCTGTTTATGATAAGGCTGGACTTGGCTATAACCCCTTAAAGAAATAAAAATTTCTGAAGAATATTTATGTAAATTATTCAAGTAACAAGTCTACAAATATTACTTGTTTCAAATGTGGTAGAATAGGACATAAATCATACACATGCCTTTTTAACAAATCTGCAAACACAACTATAAAGAAAATATGGGTTCCAAAAGGAACAATTTTGACTAACCTAAAAGGACCCAAGAAAGCTTGGGTACCCAAGACAAAAACTTGACTTTTGCTTGCAGGTGTGTCTAGCATCCCAAGGAGGAAACAGGAAATGGTATCTTGACAGTGGATGCTCGAGACACATGACTGGTGATGAATCACAATTCATCACGCTTGATGCTAAAGATGGAGGGATGGTCACCTTTGGAGATAATGGCAAAGGAAAGATCATCGCGATAGGTAACATTAGTATCACTCCCTCCAAATACATTGAAAATGTTTTGTTAGTTAAAGGTTTAAAGCATAACTTACTTAGCATTAGTCAATTTTGTGATAAAGGGTATAAAGTTGTTTTTGAATCATCTGTTTGTATTGTGACTAGTCCTATTAACGATGGCATTAAATTTATAGGACATAGGCATGGCAATGTTTATATGATAGATTTAAATGATTTAGCTAAATTAGACATGCAATGCCTAGTTTCCTTGAATGCTAAAGTTAATGAGACTAGTTGGCTTTGGCATCGTAGACTTGCACACATAAGCATGCATTCTCTTTCAAAATTAATTAAGAAAGAATTAGTTCTTGGTTTGTCAAAACTGAATTTTGAAAAGGATAGAATTTATGATGTATGTCAATTAGGTAAACAAACTAGAGTTTCATTTAAATCCAAAAATATTGTTTCAACTTCTAGACCTTTAGAGCTTTTGCATATAGACTTATTTGGACCAACTAGAACCACTAGTCTAGGAGGAAAACGATATGGTTTTGTAATTATAGATGATTACTCTCGTTTTACTTGGGTTTTTTTTTTGGCATACAAAGATGAAACTTTTCATATTTTCACTAAATTTCACCGAAAAGTCACTAATGAAAAAGAGTTTTCAATTCAAAATATTAGAAGTGATCATGGAACTGAATTTGAAAATCAAGACTTTGAAAATTTTTGTGATGAAAATGGAATTGGCCATAACTTCTCTGCTCCTAGGACACCCCAACAGAATGGGGTAGTTGAAAGGAAAAACAGAACCTTAGAAGAAATGGCCCGTACCATGCTTTGTGAAAGCAACCTTCCAAGATATTTTTGGACGGAAGCAATTAACACAGCATGTTATATTTTAAATCATGCTTTGATTAGACAATTTTTAAAGAAAACCCCCTATGAACTTTGGAAAGGAAGAAAACCTAATATTGCATATTTTCATATTTTTGGTTGCCAATGTTTTGTATTAAATAATGGCAAAGAAAGACTTGGTAAATTTGATGCAAAATCAGATGAAGCAATCCTTCTAGGTTACTCCTCCACTAGTAAAGCATTTAGAGTTTTCAACAAAAGAACTTTAGTAGTTGAGGAGTCCATATATGTTGTTTTTGATGAATCTAACGATCTTCCTTCAAGGAAGAATGAGGATGTTGATGATGCAGATCCACTAATAGAAGGTATGAAGGAGATCACTCTGAAAGATTCAGCAACTCCAAAAGACAAAGATCAAGAAGACAAACAAGATGAGAGAGGTGAAGAAATTCAAGAACAACCTCAAGGTACAAATGACCTACCCAAGGAATGGAGGTATGTTCACAACCACCCTAAGGAGTTAATTATTGGTGATCCTATGCATGGGGTAAAAACTCGTTCTTCACTTAGAGATGTATTTAATCATTGTGCTTTTGTATCTCATCTTGAACCTAAAACTTTTGAAGAAGCTGAAAATGATCATAATTGGATTAATGCAATGCAAGAGGAACTTAATCAATTTGAAAGAAATAATGTTTGGACCTTAGTATCAAGACCTAAAAATTATTCAATAATTGGCACAAAATGGGTCTTTAGAAACAAATTAGATGAGCATGGTAATGTAATTAGAAATAAAGCAAGACTGGTTGCTAAGGGATATAATCAAGAAGAAGGAATTGATTTTGATGAAACCTTTGCATCTGTTGCTAGATTAGAAGCTATTAGACTTCTACTTGCATATGCTTGCTTTATGAAATTCAAATTATTTCAAATGGATGTTAAAAGTGTATTTTTAAATGGATATATTGCTGAAGAAGTATATGTAGAACAACCCCCTGGATTTGAAAATCATGCTTTTCTTAATCATGTCTTTGGATTAAATAAAGCTTTATATGGATTAAAACAAGCACCTAGAGCATGGTATGATAGGCTAAGCAAATTTTTACTAAATAATGGTTTTTCAAGAGGTAATGTAGATACAACCCTCTTTATTAAAAGAAATCAAAATGATATGCTAGTTATACAAATTTATGTTGATGACATAATTTTTGGGTCTACTAATGAATCCCTTTGTCAAGACTTTGCTAAGCTTATGCAGGGGGAGTTCGAGATGAGCATGATGGGAGAACTCACCTTCTTCCTCGGACTCCAAATCAAACAATCAAAAGAGGGAATCTCCATCACCCAAAGCAAGTACACCAAGGAACTACTCAAAAGATTTGGAATGGAGAACTCCAAACCAATTGGCACACCAATGAGTCCCTCATGTAAGCTTGACAAGGATGATGAAGGTAAATATGTAGACTTAAAATACTATAGAGGTATGATTGGCTCATTATTATATTTAACTGCAAGTAGGCCTGATATCATATTTAGTGTTTGTTTATGTGCTAGATATCAATCTAATCCTAAAGAATCTCATTTGAATGCTGTTAAAAGAATCCTTAGATACTTAAATGGTACTCAAACTCTAGGGTTATGGTACTCTAAGGACTCACAAATTGATTTATTAGGATATTTAGATGCTGATTTTGCTGGATGTAAATTAGATAGAAAAAGCACAAGTGGAACTTGCCAATTTTTTGGAGTTAACCTAATCTCATGGTTTAGCAAGAAACAAAATTCGGTGGCACTGTCTACGGCTGAGGCCGAATACATTGCAGCCGGAAGTTGTTGTGCTCAAATCTTGTGGATTAAGCAACAACTCGAAGATTTTGGAATCAAACTTAATGAAACACCAATAAGATGTGACAACATAAGTGCCATAAATCTATCTAAAAATCCAATTCAACACTCAAGATCCAAACATATTGAAATAAGACATCATTTTATAAGAGAACATGTTCAAAACAAAAATATAATTCTTGAATATGTTTGCACAGAAAATCAATTAGCTGATATCTTTACAAAGGCCCTTAGTGAGGATAGATTCTATGAAATTAGGAGAAATCTGAGAATTCTTGATTCATATGCCTAAATTTTTCTCAATTTCCAAGATGATGTCAAAAATGCTTAGAGCTCAATTTCCAACATCTATCCTGGTCCCAAAAGCTCAAGTTTATCATTCTAAAAACTTATCTTTGAGCAAAACTCCTTCTCCCAAAGTTTCAAATTTTTCTGGAATTTATTCACATTTTTTCTGAATTTCTGAACTTCATGAGTTGACCCCCATGAGTCGACTCAATGGCAAACTTGTTATTTCCTCAAACTTCCCACGGGCTCATTATTTTTATATGGGATCCTGTTCGTGAGCCGACCCATCCTTTCATCTTCCTCCTTCCAAAAGCCGACTTCCCCATTTCCATTTGCTCCAAAATCCAAGGATCTAGCTCGAGGCACTTCTCCCTCCTCCTCTCCACCAAAAATCGCCACCTTGGAAAGGGATTTTTGTGCTTTCTCCCATTGTTTGACACGGTTGGAGCGTGCCCTAGCACTCCACCGTTCTTCCCAAATCTACCTCTTTTCTCCACCAAAATCCCTCTTCACTCTCTTGTGATCCCTCCTCCACTCATTCACTTGTTCCTCCAAGTCTCCTTGCCTGCTACTATAGTGAATATGGCTCCAAAGATGAAGCTTCCCCAAAGAAGAAAGTCAGTCTGTGAGCTTGAAGAAAATTTTTGAAAGAAAAGGCAAGCTGCTCAGTCTTCCACTGCTCCCACTCCAGCTTCTGTATCTGCTCAAGGTCCCCCTCAATCCTCCCTAAGCCCCAGTAAGAATCCTCTATCTGATAGAAAAGTTGAAACCGGGAAGAATATAGATTTTCAGTTCTTTGAAAAAGAGGGTTTTACATTTGCAACCAAGATTAAAAACCAAGGATGGGGTTTCTACTGCTCCCTTAAGGAAGTCACCTATGTTGACCTAGTTAGAGAATTCTACCAGAATCTACATTATGAAAATGGGTCAGTGACTTCAACAGTCAAGGGTATTGATATTTGCTTGGATTCTAGTATATTGGGAGAAATACTTCATTTGCCTAGTGAGGGTTACTCTTATATGGAACTCCCAGTAAAAGAAGAGGGGATCAGTGTTATACTAGGGAGAACTTATTCAGGAAGTTTAAATAAGTTGGAAGCAAAGATTTTGTCTATTGAGATGAGGATCCTACATCAGATGGTAACGAAGCTCTTCTTTCCTAGGAGTGGTAGACATGATTTACTTTCCAGCAGAGATGTATGTATCATGTTTCATGTCATCACTCAGACCCCCCTGAACCTCCCTGCACTTATGATAGAGGCCATGAGAGAGACTTTGAACAGATCCAAGGCACACTTGCCTTTTGGTATGGCCCTTACTCGAGTATTTAGGAGGTTTGGAGTTAGCTGTGAGGGGGAGGCTTCTACTAAGCTCTCTCATGTGGACACTTTCAACCAACACACCCTGCACCGAATGGGATTTACAAAGACTGATGGTGGTTGGATCAAGGGCTCTGAAGAGAGAGCTGAAGACAGAACTGAAGACAGAGCTGAAGAAGAAGGTCCATCATCTCCTATCCATGACTTCAGGGCAGCATCACCAAATATCCAGTTCATTCCTGATACAGAGGCTGGCCCTTCAGAGTTCACCAGGATGCCCACACCAGTGTATCAGTCAGAGACCAGAGCACCTCAATCAGAGTTCAAACTGGCTGACGATCAGATCGAGCAGATATCACAGCGTGTGGCTTCTTTGCTATCTAGTCAGTGGAGCAGTACTACTTTTGCACCAGGAGCCACTTCTTCTGATCAGACCATGACTCCCCACATATCCATTGTGTTTCAGATGATATCAGATCAGTCCATCCAAATTCAGCAGCTTGAGGACACCATCTGGAGACTGACTGGCAGAGTTCTTGACTTGCAGGGGCAAGTCCTTGCTTTGGCCCATCCTCAGCCACAGGAGTCCACTATTGAGGTCACAAACCTTACTGCAGAGGCTGGCAGGCTCAGAGGAGCACTGGAGGGTGGATATGAGTTACTGAGGAGAGAGATCCGAGGATCGAGTGAGCATGCATCCACTCAGTTCACTGCTCTACTTCAGTCTGTTTCCAGAGCACTGAACGTACTTGATTCCATCAGACTCACCCTTTCTGTTCAGTCCTTAGCCTCTCAGCGTTCTCAGCCTCCCAGTTCTTCTCACTCTCCTGCTCGTGCCAGAGGCAGACGGGGTAGAGGACGCACTTCTGATCGAGATCCATCAGCTTCTCATCCCATATCTGATGACTCCGATCCATGACTTGTCATGATCATTACTAGATCCTAGGTGTTAGTGTCTTGTTCTAGGATCTGTATTTTGGGGCCATGTATTGACAATTAGCTGGTTGACTTTTATATTATGAACTATGTATTGAAACAATTATGGTTTTATGGTATCATCTTTTACTTATATTTCTACCTTTTGTAATGATGTCGATCATATTTTGGTTATATATATTCTCCTTGTTGAAATATTGTCTTCTCTTTGTTGTTGTTTGCTGTTAATAATTGCTGTATTAAAGGGGAGCAAACATCTGTGATAAACTCTAAAGGGGGAGAAATTAAAGAATGTTTCAGAAAAAGGAGGAGTTAACCATGTTTGATGATGTCAAAAAGAGGGAGAAATTAAACAAAAAAATCCATCAAAAGCAAAACCATAAATTATGAGCAATTAAAGAAAAAGCAATCCATCAAAAGCAAAACCATAAATTATGAGGAATTAAAAAAAATTAAAGAAAAAGAAACCCATCAAAAGCAAAACTACAAATTATGAGAAATTAATGAATGAATTGGAGAATTTAAAGAACAATATCAAAAATACAATGCTAAGTACAATGCAAATAAGTAACTTTTAAATTACTTCTTTACATATGCTCTGATTTGCTTTAAAAATTTAAATATGCTCTGATATACTTCAAAATTTCAACTTGCTCTGATACATTTTTTGAAATTTTATTTACCTTGATACATCTTAAGAAATTCAACTTGCCTTGATACATCTTAAGAAATTTAACTTACTCTGATACATCTTAAAATTTTTAACTTGCTCTGATACATTGTAAAAATTTTTTTCTGATAACATTGTAAAATTATTTTTCTTACTCTGATACATTGCAAAATTTATTTTTCTCTTGCTCTGATACATCTTAAACTCAAAATGATCTAATACACTTTCCAAATCAACTCTTAAACATGCTTTGGCACACATAATTATTTTTTGCTCTGATGCTAAAACTAAAATCAAATGAGAATGAGCAAATTTTTAAAATACAGCTTGATCTGATAACAAAAACAAGTTTTCTACTCTAACACCAAAATCACATAATCCAATGAGCATATCTTCAAATCTTTAAGCAAATGGGCAAACTATTCTTGCATATGACCATTTATATCACATGCCAAAAGATTCATACTCTTTTCAAGCATATAAATCTATAATGCATTCACATAAATGCTTTTGTTCAAGTGTTTTGTCATCATCAAAAAGGGAGAGATTGTTGCTCCTAGATTGATTTTGATGATTACAAAGCAGATTGAAGGGATACAAATATTTTTATTTGAAAAAATCTTTATGCTCTTCAGGGGCAAAATCATAATTTTACTAAAACCCTGATTTGATAGTATCATTTGGTAGAACAAATGATTTGTAATCTATTGGTGAAAATTTCATTGTTTTTGGACTTATACTTTTGAAGTTATGAATGTTTGAAGTGCATGAGTCGACTCATGAGTCAACTCATGGCACAATGAGCTGCTTGGCACGCTAAAATTTTCCTTGGCATGCTGGTTTTCTGGCTTGGCACAACCTGTGAGTCGACTCATGAGTCGACCCACAAGGCATGAGTCGACTCATGAGTCGACTTCTGCTGTTTTGGGCCAAAATATCCAGAAACCCAAATCTCTGGTTTTTGCAACAGAGGTCGACTCATGAGTCGACCCCTGAAGCATGAGTCGACTCATGAGTCGACCCCTGCGACGGAAATTGTCCGCAACGGCTAGTTTTTTGCCCGTTTTAGTTGCCTTTAATGCTCACGTTAAATGCTCTAACGGCTCTTTTTCTGCCTAAAATATTTTTCCTTGTTTCTTAAAGCTATAAAAGGTTTCAAAAGGTGAAAAACAAAAAGGGGATCTACAATATACACAAGAGATACAAGGGGATATACAATACACACAAGAGACATACGAGAGATTTTGAAAGAGAATAGCAAGAGCGTTCAAAAGGGCATTCAAGAGCATTCAAAGAGAAGGTTTTTCAAGCCAACTTTTCAACCTTGATCAAGAGCTCTTTCAAAGCCTTCAAGAAGCCTTCAATCAAAGCTCACCTATTCCTCAAGCGTTCATTCAACTCTTCATCCACCTTGAGGAAATCCAAAAGGGGCTTCTTCATTTGAGTAAAGTATTTTTATTGTTATATTCGCTCATTTAAGGAGCTATTCTTGTACTTATTTGTGCTCTAAACTGTCTTACTCTTTGTGAGTAATTATTTTTATTTTGGAGGGTTTCCAAAACAAGGGAAGGTTGATCCGAACCTGAAAGTGGAGTATATTGGGTTGGTTTGTACCCGGAAAATAAGTGGACTAGCTTGGGATAGCTAGTGTCGGAGTTTCCGACGTTTGTATTCGGGTTGAATACAAGTATAGTGGATTGGAATTCCCAAGTAGGAGCTTGGGGAGTGGATGTAGGTGCAAGGTTGGCACCGAACCACTATAAATCCTTGTGTTTGTGGTATGCTTTATTGTTTCTCTTTATTTCTTTATTATATCCTTGCATTCTTGCTTTAGGTAATTAATCTTGAACTAAACTCTTTCTCCTCATTCATCAAGCTTTTAACAAATACTTTTCATAAGTAATTAGTTAAGCTTAAATTCTTTAAAACCCAATTCACCCCCCCCTCTTGGGTTGCATAGCTGGGCAACAGGGATGAATTATATGAAAACTATATCCGCATGAGTTCTAAGGATGTTGTTCTACACATTCGACCTATCCGGTCGTCGGGTACCATTGCTAGATGGTCACTTCGATTGGTATAAAAATTTGTTTCTATGCTACCGGCTTAGGTTCGGACCTATGAGGTCACACACATTAGAGTTCATGATCCGATCGGATGGTTGATCAATGATTAAGAATCGTTCTAGGATTAAATGATCAATACGATTGACATTTAACCCAGTACAAGTGTTGCAGGAGGATCGATTAGCAATTTGATTGCTAATTGGCTTAATTTGATTAAGACAATGGGCTGAGATTAAGTCTAATTAAATATTATTTAATTAGATTTAGTTTGGGCTTGATTGGATCAAGTCCAATTGGTTTATTGGATAAGCCAAGTGCAAGGAAAAACTAGTCCTAGTTCAACTAAGACTTGGATCAATCTAATTTCTAATTTGATTAGAAAATTAAATCAGATTTAAATCTAATTTAATCTGATTAAATTAGATTCATAATTGGGTTAAGATATATTTTAATTGGGTTGATCTAATTTTAATTTGATTTGGTTTGGGAAACCAAATTAAAACAAGTCATAAGACAGAATCCTAGTAAGACTAGGATTCCACCTTGCGCCACATAAACCTTCTCCACGCCCTCTCTCTTATTCAATGCCAATCTTCACTTATTTTGTGCGACAAATACCCTCTCCCAGATCTCTCCCACGTTCACAAAAGGTCTCCTCTCTTCTTTCTTACATGGAAGGTGGTTTGGATCAAATCTAAAAGGAATAAGTTTGGATTTCGAATTCTATGAGATAGAGTTTTAGAAATCCAAAACTCTTTCAATTTTGCACCGAATTTATCCAAATTTTTTTTAGAATTTTTATGAATTTTAGGGTATATATTGTGCACCCTTTTCTGGTGATCCATGCACGAAAATATGAAGGAGGTGCTCAAGAGTTGGGCGTCCCTTAACTTGCCATGTTTGGATAAGCCTTGACTAGGTGTTTGACCTAGACAAGGACTCTATCATATCTTTCTATATAAGATGAGTTTCTTTGTGAAATTTTAAGAAAAGATAGAGATTTGAGAGACCTTTGATCCATTCAAAAATCAGAGAGAAAGACCTTTCGGTCGTGGAGATATAAAAGACGCAAGTTTGGGTGTCTAGAGAGAAAAACGTGAAGAAGAAGAGGGTCTTCTTCTAGGGTTTTTGTTTTCATATCTTTCCTCCCTCCATCTTGAGTTTCCTGAGAGCGTCTCAGATCTGAAACTCCTCCTTCTACTTTTCATCTTTGGAAGAGTCCAAATCAAGAAGAAGGAGGCACCTGATCAACCATCAAAGAAGGATCAGCGCAGTACTAGCATATTGTGCTGATTTCCTGAAGCAGGACTTCTGATCGAGATTCGTGGGCTCGTGTGGACGACTCCTAGAGGCCGGACGTGTGTGCGGCTTGCAACATCATCCTTAAGCCCGGATCAGCGAGATTAGAGCGTCTAACTTGCAAGGTAATAGATCTGATCTATTGTTTAATACATACATTAGATGTGGTATAGAAATATGTTGATATGATCAACATGTAGTTCATGCTATATTTATATATTTTAATTTCTGATTTAATGCCATGTAATAATTATGTAATAGAATCTTAGATCTAGGGATTCTCTGGTTTTAGAAAATAAATTTTGATTTATTTTAGTCTTCCGCTGTATGATCTTGAAAAAGTTTCAAGATCTAACCCTGAAACCCTAGATCTGGTTCCTTCAAAGCTTTCCTTTAATTGCATGAAAACAAACTTAAGCTTCCTTGCCTTTTTATAATGCTAGAGATATACTTTACGACACATAATACTTTATGAAGCAGGCAGCATTATCTACTAAGGATATACTTTACGACGTACATAATACTTTAGATATACATCATGACACGATATCATTATCTACACGTCTAAACGTAGCTTTTGGATAGGTCCCACTGTTTTGGAGATTCTGGATAGGTCCCACTGTGTTGGAGATTCGCATGGGCTCTTCATAGCATGATCCAGATCTTTCCTAGAAGTGTGTTTTCTTATGCCTTGGTTTGGAAACCAAGCATCGCCAATATCCGTCTTCTCCAGTTAATTTGGGCATCCGTGGTGAGAGATGAGGTTGCGACGATTTTAAGCCTGCATGTTTGGGTTAAAGTTTGTGTTGGAATTGGTTTCCAGCCCATTGATCGTATAAGAACGTAAGAATGCCATGATTATCTTAGAAAAAATATATTTAATATAGTTGATTGAAATATGTCTAGAATGTCGTATCAAAGGCAGTATTCCTTGAAAAGTTTAGAATCTTAGAGAAATGGTAAATGTGGTCTTCACCCGACAAGTACTTGAAATAGAAATATTATTTATGTTTTGGAATGCGGAGCTAATTTCAGTGGTTCAGAGAATACTTTTGGGGCCACATATCCAATATTGTAACCAAAATTATGGTGCCAAATTAGTTTTATTGATTCAGATGCAGATATTTTGCTGCTGCTTGACCGGTGATTATTAATGCTATATGATTGTGAAATCTGAAAGTATTCTAACTTTTAAGGTGGACAGCCACCAACCACTTTTGACGGAGAAACCAAAAACTGGTGGGATTTCAAAAGAATTTTCTGCAAATTAGACTACAAATGGTTTCATCATATAAGATACTGAAGGCTTACCACATTAGCAATGGAATCTGTTTTATGGTTCAATTTAGCCGGTTTAATTCATTAATGATGGGTGACGATTGAGTGGGACACATCAACAGCGATGTCACACAACTAACAGAAAAAAATGGAAGATTCAGTTTTGAATGCTATGTGAAAACACGGATGATATGGATTTGAAGTTTTTCTCATCCGGGAGTTTGAAGCACGCAACTTGAAATTTGAAAAAGAAGAACTTTCGGGTCTATTTTGAGAATGCATCTTCATAAATTCTAACAGAATATGCATATCAAAAGAAATAACCAGTCTTGGTCATGAAGCATATATATATTTGCACTAGAATTTAGAGAGAGGGAAACATATCCTTTTAAATTAGAGATTTGACAAATAGACATAATAGCAAGAGAGAGACACACTTGTAGTTTGAAGACATGGGAGTTGGCTTTTAATCAAACATGTCTAAGAGAGATTTTTTCCTGCAAGTACACTAAATGTGATGTTTAAAGGAAATACAAAATTAAAAAAAAAATGGTGGGTGTCCAATCTCGAGTCTTACTGCACATTAAATATTTGGACTGCTCTAAGACTCAAATTCAGTATTTTCACTTGGAAAGAAATCCCACTCTGATCACTTGAGTAGTTACCACTTAATATCGAATCCAGATTCTATGACCTATGAGCAGATAGATATCATCCCAAAGATAATTATCTGCATCACATCGGATATTTTGTAAGTGGAAAACTGTGTGTTGGGTATAAAATATCCCCAGCCGAAGTCCTCCACAGAATCGACGGCTCCACCAACAAGGCCAACCTCAAAGGGTCTCCGCCCGGACTCCCACGGGATACGGGCTTCATCCTCGACGACCAACAACTTCAGCTACAAGACAGCTCCGCCCAGACTCCTACGGGAGCCGGGCCCCGCCGACGATTCCAACGGCTGCAGACAGACTGCGTCCGGACTCCTACGGGAGCCGGACTCCACCGACAACTTCAGCAACAAGTGTACTCCGCCTGAACTCTTACGGGAGCCAGGCTCCGACCTCAACGTCAACTGCTGGTAAGCCCCGTCCGGACTCCTACGGGAGCCGGACTTCACCTTTAACTTTGATTGCAGGGAGACTTCGCCCGGACTCCTACGGAAGCCGAACTTCGTCCCCGACTCCAACGGCTGCAGACAGACTACGTCCGGACTCCTACGGGAGCCGAGCTCCGCCGACAACTTCAGTAACAAGTGTACTCCGCCCGGACTCTTACAGGAGCCGGACTCCGACCTCAACGTCAGTTGCTGGTGAGCCTCGTCCGGACTCCGACGGGAGCCGGACTTCGCCTTTAACCTTGATTGCAGGAGAACTTCGCCCGGACTCCTACGGGAGCCGAACTTCGTCCTCGACTCCAAACAGACCTCGTCCGGACTCCTACGGGAGCCGGACTCCGCATCCGATTTTGATTACAGGGGACTCCGTCTGGACTCCTACAAGAGCCGGGCTCCGCCCGCAACTTCAGATCCAAGACGGTTCCTCCCAGATTTCCAAGGAAGCCGGGCTCCACCCACGACCCCAACTGCAAGGAGGACTCCACCCAGACCTCTACAGAGGCCGGACTCCGATCACTGTCGAGCTGCAACCGGCAGATCCGCACCCCCAGACAGGTCACAATAACAACCATGATCCTGTTCCTGTAACGGATTCCGCGCGGCTCCATCACTCCCTGCGGCGGACCCACTACTCCCTGACAGGCTGTGACGACGGCCACGATTCTGCTCCGCTCCCTGCGGCAGGAGCTGCGCGACTCCACTACTCCCTGGCAGCTAGCGGCAACGGACGCCGCTCCACTACCTGCAACGGGCTCTACGTGGCAGGCCATAGCAATAGCCACGAGTCTCCTCCACTACTCCCTGGCAGCTAGCGGCAACGGACGTCGCTCCACTACCTGCAACGGGCTCCACGTGGCAGGCCATAGCAATAGCCACGAGTCTCCTCCACTACCCTTCGCAATAAATTCCCCTGACCATGGGCGGCTCACTGCCATACGGTTACGAACGTCACCATCGATCCGTTGCCTCCTCCGCCTATAAAAGGGAGGACCCAGATACGTTATTATATAAGCTCATTTCTTATCTCAAAACTCTGCTAAATTCTCCGTTCGAGCACTCCATTCTTGTTGAGGCAGAGAACTGACTTGAGCGTCGGAGGGTCTTGCCGGAGCAACCCCACCTCCGGTTTAGACTTCCTTTGCAGGTCCCGGCGGCGACCGCAGCTTCCCCGACTCCAGCTTCTCCGGCGCAAGCAGATTTTTGCACCAACAGGATTGGCGCTAGAGGAAGGGGTTGTGTCTTCGCAGTACCCTTGTTCTTAAAGGAGCGCTCAACGGATCCGCTTCCGGCCATCTTTTCCGGTGCCCAATCCTCCTTCCCTCGTCTGATGCCCTCTCACGAGGTCTCTGCACAACTACCTCCGGCTATGGTCACCAATAAGGGGTGGCCGGATGACTGGTCTCCGCCGGATTCCGTCAACGTCATCTCGGGGGAATCCCGGCGGGAGGCAATCAGCATACCAGCTGCATCCCCAAAGCGACAAAAAGTTGAAGAACCCATAACCTTCACTGAAGTGGATATCCAGGGAGTCCAATTCTCTCATAACGATGTGGTCATAGTTTCCTTGAACATAGCAAATTACGACGTTCGTCGCATTCTCGTCGACAATGGGAGTTCGGCCGACATCCTGTTCTACAACGCCTTTTCAAGAATGGCCACTCTTAGCGGTCATCTGAGACCGATTTGCTCCCCCTTGATAGGGTTCACCGGTGACGCCGTTCCAACGGAGGGAATGATAGCTCTGACTGTGACCGCGGGTCAGTATCCAAAGCAGTCCCGAGCTTTGATGAATTTCCTGGTGGTAAAGGTGCCATCTGCCTACAATGCAATCCTTGGCCGACCCGGCCTCAATGCCCTCAGAGCTGTTGTTTCAACCTATCATTTGAAATTGAAGTTCCCCACCGACCAGGGGATCGGAGAAGTCCGAGGAGACCAAGCCCTGGCCAGACGTTGCTACAACATCGCCTTGCAAAGGAGCGATCAAGCGGACCTCTGTCTGGTCGATGGGTTGGATGCTCACGATGACCTCACTGAAGAGAGGGGCGGTCCTATCGAAGACCTAATACCAATCCCTTTGAATGATGGGAACACGGAGCATGTGGTGTTAATTGGCTCCAACCTGGGGGAGGAGATGCGGGCGCGTCTCGTAGATTTCCTCCGAAGGAATGCGGACGTTTTCGCATGGGTCCCGACGGATATGCCGGGGATCGACACAGAAGTCATGGAACATCATCTGGCGGTCGACCCTAAACATCGGCCTACAAAAGAAAAAATCCGGAGTCATGCCCTAGAGAGGCAGAAGGCGATAGCCGAGGAAGTAGATAAGCTTCTCAAGGCCGGATTTATTAAGGAAGTCAATTATCCTGAGTGGATCTCCAATGTTGTTTTGGTCAAGAAAGCAAACGGCAAGTGGAGGATGTGTATCGACTTCAAAAAGCTGAATAAGGCTTGTCCAAAGGACAGCTACCCCCTTCCCAGAATCGACCAACTGGTGGATGCTACCTCGGGCCATGAGCTCCTAACTTTTATGGACGCGTTCTCCGGCTATAACCAGATTAGAATGGCATCGGAAGATGAAGAAAAGACAGCTTTCATCACTAATCGCGGCCTTTACTGCTACAGGGTCATGCCGTTCGGCCTCAAGAACGCGGGCGCCACCTATCAACGACTGGTGAACAAAATCTTCAAAAAGCAGATAGGCCGAAACATGGAGGTTTACGTGGACGATATGCTTGTAAAAAGCAGGTCTTCCAGAAATCATATCGCCGACCTCGAGGAAACCTTTGGCGCTCTTCGAAGGTATAGGATGAAGCTGAACCCGACCAAATGTGCTTTTGGGGTAACCTCAGGAAAGTTCCTGGGCTTCATGGTATCGGGGCACGGGATTGAGGCCAATCCAGAGAAAATTCACGCCATCCAAGAGATGACCGCCCCAAGGTCGATCAAGGAGGTTCAGTGCCTCACGGGAAGGATTGCGGCTCTTAATCGCTTTGTCGCGAGGTCGGCCGAACGATGTTTGCCCTTCTTTCAAACCCTCAAGCAGCCGAAGAACTTCTGTTGGACCTCTGAATGCCAACAGGCATTCGAAGAATTAAAAGGCTACCTTAGCTCACCCCCACTCCTGGCGAAGCCCGAACCTGGGGAGGAACTATTTTTGTACCTGGCAGTCTCTCCCATAGCCCTCGCAGCTGTCCTTGTCAAAGAAGAAATGAAAGTCCAGCGACCGGTCTACTACATTAGTCATGCACTGAGGGACGCCGAGACCAGGTATACTAAATTAGAAAAACTGACCTACGCCTTGTTGATTGCAGCTCGGAGACTCCGACCTTACTTTCAAGGGCACACGGTGACGCTACTCACCGATCAATCGATCAAGGCGGTTTTGCACCGAGCTGATACCTCTGGAAGAATGGCAAAATGGACAGTCGAGCTCACAGAATTCGACATCAACTACAAACCTAGGCCAGCAATAAAGGCCCAAATATTGGCAGATTTCATAGTAGAGTGCACCATCCCCGAGGAGGCCGAACCTGAGCAAAGCAAAGTTGACGACCTGAAGACTCAACCGAACTCCCCCAACAAAGAAGCCAGTCCCTCCGATTGCTTTTGGACCCTCTATGTGGATGGATCTTCCAACATGGCAGGTGCGGGTGCAGGCCTGATCTTGGTCAGCCCGGAGGGAGTCATCGCGGAGTACGCTCTGCATTTCGAGTTCCCCGCAACAAACAATGGAGCGGAATATGAAGCTCTGATTACAGGATTAAGGGTCGCCAAAGAGCTTGGAATAGGTCAACTCCGGGTGCACAGCGACTCCCAACTTGTGGTGGGACAAGTCAGCGGGAGCTATGAAGCACGGGAGGACAGTATGGCCAAATATCTTGAGAAAGTGAAGGAGTTCACCCCCACCTTTAGCAGTTTCGACATCAGACAGATTCCAAGGTCGGAGAATACCAGAGCTGATCTTCTCTCCAAGCTGGCGACATCAGCTCCGACCGAATTGCCCAAAGGCATCCTCTTTGAAGTTCTAAAACATCCGAGTACAGAAGAACCACGGCCCGTAATGGAGATCGACCACGAGCCCAGCTGGGTCGACCCACTGATAACCTATCTTAGAGATGGAGTTCTCCCCCAGGATGCGAAAGAGGCCCGAAAACTCCGAAATTAAGCCTCCCAATACATCCTTTATGAGGGCAAATTATACAAAAGATCATACTCCTTGCCCCTCTTAAGGTGTCTCCGGTCCTCAGAAGCTGACTACGCTTTATGGGAAGTACACGAGGGGGCTTGCGGAAACCATCTGGGTGCCAGATCTTTATCCCACAAGCCACTCCACCAAGGGTATTACTGGCCAACAATGCATCATGATTCGATTGAATATGTCAAAAAGTGTGATCGATGCCAGAGATACGCCAGCGTCCAGAGACAATCCGCTACCGAGCTCACACCTTTGAGTGCCCCATTGCCTTTTGCACAATGGGGGATAGATATTCTCGGCCCCTTTCCCATGATGTCTGGGCAAAGGAAGTTCCTCCTTGTAGCGATCGACTACTTCACCAAGTGGGTCGAGGCCGAACCACTAGCAAAAATCACAGAAGCAAAAGTACAAGATTTCGTTTGGAAGTCAATTGTATGCAGGTTCGGTCTGCCTAGAACCCTAATCACTGATAACGGACGGCAGTTCGCGGGAGCAAGATTCGCCGAATTCTGTGAAGATCTAAACATCTCCCACAACTTCACATCAGTAGCCCACCCTCAGGCAAACGGCGAAGCTGAGGTAACTAACAGAACCCTGTTGCAGGGAATTAAGACAAGACTTGAAAAAGCAAAAGGAACTTGGGCGGACGAGCTTTATCATGTGCTATGGGCGTATTGAACCACCCAGAGGTTACCTACAGGGGAGACTCCCTTTGCTTTAGCCTTCGGTACGGAAGCCGTCATCCCGATCGAGCTTAAACTCCCGTCGGCACGAATCGTGACATTCGATGAACCCCAAAATGCACAAAGTCTCAGAGCCAACCTCGACCTGTTGGAAGAAAGGCGGGAGATTGCTCAGGTTTGAATGGCAGCCTACAGACAGAAAGTTGCCCGATATTACAACGCCCGGGTCAAGAACAAAGCCTTTAAAGCAGGAGATCTGGTGCTTCGACGAGCTGCTGTCTCGCAACCTCAGGACCGGGGGAAGCTCGCCCCGAACTGGGAGGGACCTTATGAGGTCAAAGAAGTAGTTCGACCCGAAACTTATTATCTCAAGGAGCTCGGAGGAGCCGACCTACCGCGACCGTGGAGCTCAGAAAACTTACGGATGTACTACCAGTAACTTCGTTTTAGTCAAAAATCGCATACCCATGTGTCTTTAGACAATTCAAGCAAACTGTGTCAAAAACAAAAGAGCAATCTCATAAAGTTGAAGGCCCGGTTCCTTTTAGACCGGATGGGGGGAGAGGCCCTACAACGCCCATATGTGCCCCCACAGTCCTGTTAGGGACAGGAGGAGAACCTCGCCCTAACTTGAGCAAAGTCGAAGGCCCGGTTCTTTTAGACCGGATGGGGGGAGAGGCCTTACAACGCCCATATGTGCCCCCACAGCCCTGTTAGGGACAGGAGGAGAACCTCGCCCTAACTTGAGCAAAGTCAAAGGCCCGGTTCTTTTAGACCGGATGGGGGGAGAGGCCCTACAACGCCCATATGTGCCCCCACAGCCCTGTTAGGGACAGGAGGAGGACCTCGCCCTAACTTGAGCAAAGTCGAAGGCCCGATTCTTTTAGACCGGATGGGGGGAGAGGCCTTACAATGCCCTAATGTGCCCCCACAGCCATGTCAGGAACAGGAGGAGAACCTCGTCCTGACATGAGCAAAGTTGAAGGCTCGGTTCTTTTAGACCGGATGGGGGAGAGGCCTTACAGCGCCCTAACGCGCCTCCACAAGCCAGGCTGATAACGAGAGGAAAACCTCACGCCGACTCGAGCAAAATGAAAGGTCCGGACTCCTACGGGAGCCGGGTTCCAACGACAAAGAAGACTTCACCCGGACTCCTACGGGAGCCGGGTTCCAACGACAAAGAAGACTTCACCCGGACTCCTACGGGAGCCGGGTTCCAATGACAAAGAAGACTTCACCCAGACTCCTACGGGAGCAGGGTTCCAACGACAAAGAAGACTTCACCCGGACTCCTACGGGAGCCGGGTTCCAACGACAAAGAAGACTTCACCCGGACTCCTACGAGAGCCGGGTTCCAACGACAAAGAAGACTTCACCCGGACTCCTACGAGAGCCGGGTTCCAACGACAAAGAAAACTTCACCCGGACTCCTACGGGAGCTGGGTTCCAACGACAAAGAAAACTTCACCCGGACTCCTATGGGAGCCAGGCTCCATCGCCGACATCAGCTACAGGATAACCCCACCCAGACTCCTACGGGAGCCGGGCTCCATTGACAACAGCAACTGCTGATAGGCCTTGTCCAGACCCCTATGGGACCCAGACTTTGCCTACGACTTTGATTGCAGGAAGACTTCGCCCTGACCCCTACGAGAGCCAGGCTACTCCAACTTCAGGAGGGCTTCTCCGTTCGGACTCCCAAAGGAGCCGAACTTAGCTCTGACTTCAGCAGAGAAAAAATCCAAGCAAAAAAGGAAAGCAAACAGTGCCCGAAGGCAACGAAAGCTCGAATCCCCAAACTCAAGGCCTAGGAGGGACCTCGGGCCCGAAGGGCCCCAAGTGAACCTGCAACCGTCGACGGAATGACAATCGGGTATCTTCGAATGGCGTAAGAACCGAAAAGTGGCTCGGCAAATGACAACCCCACATGAACAGAAGAGGTCGTCGATGACCTTGGGACGACTCGAAAAAGAAAAGAAGAAGAGAAGAAATTCGATAGACAACTATTTAATGCGAGATGCAGACGAGGTAACAAAATCTCTTTTTCATTCAACAAGAGTATACGTTACAGGACCCGGTGGGTCAGAAAAAAAAAAAAAGAAGAAAGAAGAAGAAGATACACGTCATCACAAGCCTCGCAAACACGATTCGGGAAGGGTGAACTGGAGGCCGCTCTGAGCTGCGAGCTCCTCTTCCCATCTCTATCCTTCTCAGTCGCGTTCTCCAGTGCGTGTAACAGCTCTCGGCCCATCTCGCCTCATTCTGTCTCCGAAGTCCCAACCCTAGCGAGAAAAGGGTGGGATAGATCTCCGGAGGCGGTAAGGGCAACGGCGGCAGTAGCGAAGACCTGTTTCAAGAAGAACCGGAATCACCTTGGAAGTGGTAGCGACGGCAGAGATGTGCCTCATCTCCGAATGCTCCACGACAGCCGCCACCCAAAATGCTCCGGCAAGGTCGGCATGCGCTACTTCCACCGTCCCCGCAACAAGTTTCACTGCCCCACCGTCGACGCCGACCGCCTCCGATCCCTCGACCCCGACGGCGTCAAGGATCCCGTCATGGCTTATGACGGTCGCTCTGCCCTCTTGATCGGTATCACCCCACCTTGCTACTCCAAAATTTGCGGGCAGAATAACTTCACCGACAACCCCCGTTATTAAACCCCTGTTGTTGAAGGAATTCTTCCCTGAGCCCCCTTTAAAACGATGGAGATTCTCATCGGCCGTCGTTCTCCTCCTCACCTTCCTCCAAGCCCTAGAAATCCCCTCAAGAACAGCCTCCGGGGTAGAGGACATGATGTAGAAACCCTCAGAGAAGAATTGGGGGGCTGAAGAAGGCAAGGACTGGTGCGAGGGAAGCAGCTGAGGAGCAAGACTCTCAAGCGAAAGAAAGGCACCAGGATGAAGCCATAAAGGGATTAGGGGGTTTAAATAGCCGACGGATCCTGGCGCAGTTATGGCGGCGGGTGCTCCTGGACCAACTGGTGCATGCCACGTGTTGCGCCTGTCCCCCTCATCGCTATCGAGGGTTGACCGTTTGCAAATTCCCGTGGCACGGTGCTTGGGATCGCGTTTCGATGGGGGTTCCGAAAATACTCTCCAGGTCACCTTCACCGAGAAGCGGGCTCTGACGTACGCACATTAAGTGCTAAAATATCTGGGGGCGGCGGTGCGCAGGATTCGAAGGGACGGCTTCGGCTATGTTCATCTCTCTGTACTTCCTTCGCTCGAAATTCAAACTCGGAAGTAGGGGGACTGGTGTTGGGTATAAAATATCCCCAGCCGAAGTCCTCCACAGAATCGACGGTTCCACCAACAAGGCCAACCTCAAAGGGTCTCCGCCCGGACTCCCACGGGATATGGGCTTCATCCTCGACGACCAACAACTTCAGCTACAAGACAGCTCCGCCCAGACTCCTACGGGAGCCGGGCCCCGCCGATGATTCCAACGGCTGCAGACAAACTGCGTCCGGACTCCTACGGGAGCCAGACTCTGCCGACAACTTCAGCAATAAGTGTACTCCGCCCGAACTCTTACGGGAGCCGGGCTCCGACCTCAACGTCAACTGCTGGTAAGCCCCGTCCGGACTCCTACGGGAGCTGGACTTCACCTTTAACTTTGATTGCAGGGAGACTTCGCCCGGACTCCTACGGGAGCCGAACTTTGTCCCCGACTCCAACGGCTACAGACAGACTACGTCCGGACTCCTACGGGAGCCGAGCTCCGCCGACAACTTCAGTAACAAGTGTACTCCACCCAGACTCTTACGGGAGCCAGACTCCGACCTCAACGTCAGTTGCTGGTGAGCCTCGTCCGGACTCCGACGGGAGCCGGACTTCGCCTTTAACCTTGATTGCAGGAGAACTTCGCCCGGACTCCCACGGGAGCCGAACTTCATCCTCGACTCCAAACAGACCTCGTCCGGACTCCTACGGGAGCCGGACTCCGCATCCGATTTTGATTACAGGGGACTCCGTCCGGACTCCTACAGGAGCCGGGCTCCACCCGCAACTTCAGATCCAAGAGGGTTCCTCCCGGATTTCCAAGGAAGCCGGGCTCCACCCACGACCCGAACCGCAAGGAGGACTCCGCCCAGACCTCTACAGAGGCCGGACTCCGATCACTGCCGAGCTGCAACCGGCAGATCCGCACCCCCAGACAGGTCACAATAACAACCATGATCCTGTTCCTGTAACGGATTCCGCGCGGCTCCATCACTCCCTGCGGCGGACCCACTACTCCCTGACAGGCTGTGACGACGGCCACGATTCTGCTCCGCTCCCTGCGGCAGGAGCTGCGCGACTCCACTACTCCCTGGCAGCTAGCGGCAACGGACGCCGCTCCACTACCTGCAACGGGCTCTACGTGGCAGGCCATAGCAATAGCCACGAGTCTCCTCCACTACTCCCTGGCAGCTAGCGGCAACGGACGCCGCTCCACTACCTGTAATGGGCTCCACGTGGCAAGCTATAGCAATAGCCACGAGTCTCCTCCACTACCCTTTGCAATAAATTCCCCTGACCATGGGCGGCTCACTGCCATACGGTTACGAACGTCACCATCGATCCGTTGCCTCCTCCGCCTATAAAAGGGGAGACCCAGATACGTTATTATATAAGCTCATTTCTTATCTCAAAACTCTGCTAAATTCTCCATTCGAGCACTCCATTCTTGTTGAGGTAGAGAACTGACTTGAGCATCGGAGGGTCTTGCCGGAGCAACCCCACCTCCGGTTTAGACTTCCTTTGCAGGTCCCGGCGGCGACCGCGGCTTCCCCGACTCCAGCTTCTCCGGCGCAAGCAGATTTTTGCACCAACACTGTGCAAGGCTTGAAACACTGCACCGTTCAGAAAAAAAGCAATTCATGTTCTTTCCACTTCCATTCTACTCAATGAAATAAAATATCCAATTTACTAGAAAAGAAGCTACAATTGATATATGAATAAATATTCTATCCTTTTTTTTTTTTTTTGATCTTGGCTGACCAGCCAGCAGCTTGATTCCTGTCCGACAAATGTGAGTGATCAGGAGGGTATTTGAGATCTTGTTCCATGCTAGAATATCCTTGAGTAATGGTATTACGCTTCCCTTGCAAATTGATGGCTTATTAATCTAAGTAATTACAGTGAGGAATCACCTTGCAATAGTACCACCTGAGCATGATATAGCTGTGTAACCAGATACAAACACATCTAAGCAGCTTCTAGCAGCCCATATTGGAGACCGATCTCCATTTCTGCTAATATATGCAGCAGCTGTAGCATATTCACAAACAGCAGCCTCAAAATTAACCTTAATACCCTATAGGGGAGAGGTAACCATGAAATAAAATCAGGTACAGGAAAATTACTTTGCAGCATAAAGGTGTTATCCTAGTGCCTGTAATGGGGACTAAAGACCATATTCCCTTGATGGTGCAAATCAGCAAAGTATTAACTGGCCTTACCAATCTAATACAAGAAAACAGGCCATCAGTGATGGAATATTTGTGACAGAAAAATTCTATCACAAAGCATTATGGATTTATGATGGAATATTTGTGATGAAAAAATTCTATCATAAAAGTTGTCCAAAAATTTTGCGAGGAAATTTTCTCTCAATGAATAATTTGTGAAGAATTTTTCAAGGGATTGTTCGAATTTTCAAGCAATTTTTTTGTATTTTCGAGGAAATTATCCCTCGCTAAATAGTTTTCCAAGGGGATAATCCCTTGCAAAATAACTTTCTGAGGAAAAATAATCTCTCGCAAAATATATTTTCGAGAAAAATGTTCCATTGTAATATTTAAATCCGACCATTAAAAAGAACCTAAAATATCTTTTTGTTATACACCTAATCATATACAAATAATCTATATAACAACAAATTCATATTTATAAATATAGCATATTAATCCTAATAGAAAATCATAATCATCACAAACATCATCCTTTTCATATATCCAAGTCCATAAATAAAAGAAGTTCCTTAAGTATCATCATCCTCATCGTATCTAAGTCTATAATAAATACAAAAGTATGACAAGCATCATCATCCCTGACATAACAAAAAAGAAAAATCATATGTGACAAAAAAGAAAAATCATATGTGACTAGCCTCCTCCTCCTCCTCCTCCTTTTGATCATCATCATCATCATCATCACAATTATCATCATTTGTAGGGGTAGCAGTTGGAGGCAGCATTGGAACTATAGATGAATGTTGCACTAAGATAGATGGATTGACCTGCATCTTCTCCATCATAAGGCATATGAACTTCTCCATACGGGAAATATGAGCAGATAAGTCATTATTTTGGATGGCTAATT
This sequence comes from Elaeis guineensis, assembly GCF_000442705.2. Taxonomy (NCBI): domain Eukaryota; kingdom Viridiplantae; phylum Streptophyta; class Magnoliopsida; order Arecales; family Arecaceae; genus Elaeis; species Elaeis guineensis. The sequence goes on along the minus strand of NW_027332423.1, from coordinate 55,986 downwards.
TATTGTTCTGGATTGCTAATTGATTGTTCTGAGCAGCTAACTCATCATTTCGAGCAAATACAATCTCAAACATACTATAAATCTTTTTTTGCTCTTGAATTCACTCAGAGACTCGTGAGGATGTGCGGCCAGAAGATGAGGAGCCTGTCAGCAAGCTAGCCTATAATCCAAGTTCATAAATTTGTTCTTTAGTCACTCCAACTATCTCTTTCCATACATGCATCATGGATGGCAGAGGCTACTACTGTGATGATTCTACACTATCCTCTCCGGTCGAGCTCTGACTTGATTGCACCTCTTGCCACTTCTATGTAAAATTAGTCTACGAAAGACATTAGATATAATAAGTTAACCATACAAATGATATAAATATGTGAATTAAAGTAGAATTTTTTGAATACTTACATATGCTGTCTCTGCACTCTTCTTCACCCATTGATTGCCATCCTTTTTCTTTTGATGGGTGTGTCTAAAGAGCTCATCCAATGTGGGTATCCGATTAAAGTTCTGCAACTGAATTTCACAATACAAACAACATTAGCAATTTTAAAAACAAAATTATATTATTAACAGTATGAAGTGGATAAAGAATATATATGTATTAATAATATATAAAAAGATGTATCACAAAGAATAAACTAATACCATCTTATCACATGGTTGTTAATGCTAATGGAACCACCAGTGTGAAGTGGAAAGCCCAATCCATCACAATCGGATGCGCGATTCTTCTTGTTCTTCTAACTTCTAGCCTTAAACTAATCACTATCCCACTATCCCAATATTTTCATAGCCCCTGCCATACACCCTCCCCAATCCAATTTGGCTTGTAGTCATAATTTTCTTGAGGCTCGTTAAAAATATCGGTAAAATGATTTAAACCACGACGCTCTCAATTTCTTTAGATATGCTGCTTATTCTCTAGATCCCATTGAAATTTTTTGTATAAAAAAAAAAAAAAATTGATATCAACAAAATATATAGATACCTTAAATCAAATAAAAATAAATAAAAGCACCTAATAAACTTAAAAATATTCTTGCCTTAAACTCATGAAACTACATATCTCGTGTTCTTGTTGCAATCTTCTTCCATGAAGAGTAAAGACTGTCGTACTTGCTCTTAAGGATTTCAACCAAAGCATGGGTCACCATATGGTCATCATTGAAACTGTATAGATTAATAACAGTCAAACAATCATGTATATTCATTTCAACTGAATAAAATAGTACAATGAACTAAATATTATATAGTTTTATCCATAACCATTTAGAATTAATGCTGCCCTCTCTGATGTCTATGTATGCAAGCCCTCCTGGCTAAAAGTTATAGTGGTAGAAGTGTGCATATGTTAGACAAGTGGTTACTGCCCAGGTGGGACCACAGTGTGGGAAGAGGACTGGTTGTAAGTAGGGCTAGGTGTGTGTAGCATGGTATTTGGGTATTGGAAATAAAGTAATGGATATGTAGAAAATAATGGCAGCATAGTGGAGGAAGAGGATGAGGTAGTGAAAATGGTAGGAATGAAAGATGGAATGAAACCAGAATATCATGGTTGAGTAGTAAAACCCCTGAGATCATAATAGGGAGATGTGGTGGAATAAGAGGGAAAAGAGGGGGCACGGTGGAGGAGAGTGGTGTAATAGAAGAGGAAGAGGGTGTGACGGTGGTAGAAGGTGGCAAGTGAAGCATTTGGGGGGCCATGGTGGTCGAGGGTAGTGGTAAGTCTATGATGGTTGTGAGCATATGATCAAAAAGCAAGAGCTGACAATGATAATCAAACCACTGTACTCCATCTTCACAACATTGCATATGTCAAAAAATCATTAATTGTGCACATGAAGGCAGCCCTCTTGAGAAAAATTTGCTTCAATGAAATGTTATAAGTAACTACACCCTCATTCCCTGGAACTTTTAATTTATCTATCAGTGGTTACAAATACACATCTATTATGATCTTTGGATTACGTAGTCCAAGAATGAGCAAGGTTAAAAATATATATGGAGCGGTGATACACATATCAAGAGATAGATTGTAAGGTGTATCAATTACTGACCAACAAGAGTGCGGTGAAGCAGATAGAATCTATGGAGTAAAGCAGACATGCATAGTCAAAATATTTTCATGCTTCTCCATCTGATGGGTGGCACAAAATACTCCATTCTCATCTATTCTCATAATGCCATCTCATGTGTCCATCCGATCTGTTCGAGGCACAAAGCCTCTTAAGTCTAGAGATGAGTGGCAAATAATGCATCATCTTGTAAAGTACTTGTCTGTGATTCCCACTTCCTGTCCTACTTGATTTGTATTGAGGATGCCAACAAAACTTGCAATCAGTTAAAGACTCATCATCTTTGTTATATAATATACACTCATTGAAGCAATAATCTATATTTTTAGCAGATAGGCCAAGCTTTGAAACTAATTTCTTTTTCTTATAGAAGTCGGAAGGTATTAGATTACTGGTAGGGCTTATCTCTTTCATAAGCCCCATAAATTGATTAAAATAATGTTGAGATACATTGTTATCAAACTTGATGCTCATCATTCTAACCACAGCTAACAACTCTGAGTGATTAGTATAACCTGGCCATAGTGGTTATTGTGCTGTATGCAGCATCTTATAAAACCTTTCAGCCTCTTTATTTGGAGGCTCCTCTACATAATTTGGAGCATCCCTATTCTGATGAGCATCCACTTTGCTGTTATACACATCTTCGAAATTCAGCCTAACAGCATCAAAAACCATGGCTTCGTATCTACTGGTTTGCTCATTATTGCACAATTGACTATGATTAGAAGCACTAAATTGAGCAGCACTTGAAACAATAAACTATGTTTGATCAACACCATAATTCATAGTTGATTCATATTCTTCATTTTCTATCCAATACCAATAGTCAGGTTTGAAACTTTTTTTATAAAGATGTACCTTAACTTCCTCTATAGTCAACTAATTTATATTTTTGCACTTGAAACAAGGATACCTAATTTTTTTCTCGCTCAAAAATATAGGTTGTCAGCATGCAAAGTGAACAAATCATTCCACCCTCATTAGAAACTCATCTATGTAACCCTTTCAGTTTGATAAAAATCTAATATACATCTAACTACGATAATAACGAATGTCTATATTTTACCAAAAATGCAACATACATGTTAATCAACAATAAAATTTCATCATTTTCTGATGCAATAAAAAAAAATAAGTAATTATCTTTGCACCCCATTACTTCATAACATGCAATCAACCAAATCCATAGCAACCAATGGGAAGGCACAATTTCTTCCCCAAAGTCTGTTCTTCTTCTTCATTCCATATATACATATAAAATAGGCAAAAGTCTGAAATCACCAAAATTATTTTTTGAACTCTCAAAATAAGACCCTTACCCTGTGTGGTGGCACCATGGCATTCCCCATAGATCTTGGAAAAATAGAATATGAAATGAAAAGAAAAAAACAAAGGAACACACCATAGACCTTGGACGAATAGGATGAAATGAAAAGAAAAAGAAATGAAAAGAGAAAAAAAATTAATGGGAAAAACCAAAGAAACAGAATGAAATGAAAAGAAAAAGAAATGAAAAGGGAAGAAAAAAAAACCTCTGACTTTTTCGTGCTCAAGAGTCTTTGTCAGGTGGGAGGCTTGGTGCGGCCGAATAGGGATGCTTAGATGATGGCGATGGCTTCCATGCAGTCTCAATCGGGTAGGAGGCTTGGAGCGGCCCAATAGGGATGCTTAGACAATGGCTAGGGTTTCGACGTAAAGCCATCGTCACCGCTAGGTGTGGGGGAGGAGGGGTTCCACCAAGAGAGAGCGAGAGAGATGTAGAGAGATGGGGGGATGGAGGGTTCTGCCAAGTGAGAGTGAGAGTGTGAACGAGAGAGAGAGAGGGGGGGATGGAAGGGGAGGAGGGCCCACCGATCGTTGAGCAAGAGAGAGAGGGGGGATCACTACAAAAAAATAGCTTATTAGTGACAGCTATTAGCGATGGCAATAAGCCATGGCTAATAAGTATATTTATCGACAACTTATTATGATGGAAACTGGACCCATCATAATAAGTGCAAAGAGTTATTAACGACGGTGATTTTTGTTATCAGTGACGGTTGTCCATCGCTAATAAGTTAAATTCCTATTAGCAATGGCTTTAGCGATGCAATTTATCCATCGCTAATAATAAGTCCTAAACACCCCCGATCCCCAATGGGCTCATAAAAGCCCCCACTGCCTCCCCTTTCTCCCTCCCCAGCTCCCCTTTCTCCCCTTTCTCCAATGCCCTTCTCCCATACTGCACTATTGGAGCCCCTGACCTCCTCCCCCCAATCTCGCATTGCCGTCCCCATCTCGGATCTAGCATCCTCATGTCGGATCAACAGTTCTTAAGCTCTTTTTCTTCTTTGACACTGTCGACCACCTCTCGAAGCCAACTTCCTGCCACCCTAGCATCCCCTCTTCTTCCCAACCTCCCCTCTTCCTTCCTTGTTGGATCGCCCTTTTCCTTGCCAAATCGATCATGCCCTGCCTCCCCCTTGTTCCCCCTCCACCCTTCTTCTCTCACTGCACCACCAGAGCACCATGCTGCTGGACTCGCACCCCCGCCTTTCCCCTCAAAGCGCCCAGCCGTCGCACCTACACCACCATCAGACTGTGCAGTGCCCAATGAGTATTAGCAATGGTGGTGGTGATGACTCCATCGCCATCGCCACACCCTGCTCCTATTTTTTTAAATTTTAAATATTTAAAATTAAATTTATCTGATTAAGTTAAATTAATAATATTTGAATATAAATATTATTAATTTAAATACAAATAAAATTTAAATTAATAATATTATTAATTTAAATAATAATATTAATAATATTATTAAAATTAATAATATTATTAATAATATTGTTTAAATTAATATTATTCTCGAAAGATAGAACCACTCTGGGAAGCTCTCCGACGAGAGCAGCCCTGTTGTTTTCAACGACAGGAGTTCGAGGTCGGACCACCATCGGATTGGTACTAGCCTGCTCATCTACTCCAGTGATGATCTGAGAAGCTCAATGATTGGATTTTAGGTCCTAGGCCCAATCCGAAGCTCGAAAAAATTTTTTAGATTGGACTTAAGGAGGGACGTAGCTCGATCCAGCTCGACCCATTTCTAGTTCTATTTTCAATGCTACTCAATACTTTGGAATCTTTAGGATGTGATTTGCCTAGATGCCATGTTGGTGTGCTTGTGCGGTCTAGTCATCTTGCACACCCTTAGCCCGCATGGCGGGATGCATATCCCGACCATCTCCGTTTGCAATGATGCTACATACTTTGGAACCCACTAATTTAAAAGTTTTAAAAATATTGCATTGCATATATCCATAGACCCATCTTTTGATTAATATATATATTGTACAGTATTTGAACATTTATATATTTTTATACAGGTGTAAGAATTATATACATTGGTTAATTGATTATTCAGTATGGATAGTTTAAGAAATATTATTAATTCTATAGGTCATTACAATAATCAAATGGTATGGTGAGGGTTCGAGAGAAATTGTGGACAGTATTTATTTTTAGTTTTTCTCACACATCTTATCTATACGGGAGAGAACTAAGGGGAGATACTGTCAAAATTTAATTTCTTTCAGCTCCTATTGCATATCATTTGATTACTATACTTGACCAATAGAATTAATGTAATTCTTGAATGGGATAGGATCTTCTATACCTATTAGTTGATGGTAGGATGTAATTATCACATAAGCCATTTGAAATGATAAAATAATCATTTAGCTATATTGCTTTATATTTGTATATGCAGAATCTTTAGGTAGTACACCATAAACTATAGTTGGATGTATTGGGAAATATATCTCAAAAGCGTCAACCTGTTGACGGTTGAGCAACCTTATATTGTAATTGATTTGTTAATAAATAAAATATATTTTTAGTATTTTCATCACAAGTTTTCATCTTCTAATGAACTCTGTTGTTGTGATGAAGTCCTAGGACTATTTAGGTTCGATAAAGAGAAGATTTATTGATTAGTCCTTAAAACTGTTCACGACCAAATGATGGGTTGTTAATAAGGACGACAGCTTCTATCGAGCATAGGTCGCTGTAGGCCATATGGGTTGGTTGTCCTCTTAACCAAAGAGTATAGAGACACTGGTATGGCATATAGGTGAGATATAAGGGTACATTATCATGGAACATGACCAACTCCAGAGCATTCTGCTGTCGAGAATGTCTCTGATGGGATATAGGTATAAGTGTCCCTTAGATCTAAGATCACCTCAGTAACTTACAAGCAACTCACTGTGCTTTGGTATTGGACTAACTGAATTTTTAATTCAGTGATGGAAGGCTTCTGGGCATAGCTAAATACTTGCGAAGTCAGAGTGTGATCAAGATGGGATTGACCACTCCAAGAGTTGGAGAAGAATGAGTCGCTGTATTTCGATTTAGCAAAACCTAGGCCAGGATAATCCATTAGATGGATTTGATATTTTAAAATACAATATGGACAACCTGATCAGAGTTGATAGTTGAACTCTGAGGTATCCTATGAGCATTTTGATCAAGGAGATGAATTATATAGAAACTACATCCGCATGTGTTCCAAGGATGTTGTTCTACACATTCGACCTATCCGATCGTCGGGTACTATTGCTAGATGGTCACTTCGATTGGTATAAAAATTTATTTCTATGCTACCGACTTAGGTTCAGACCTATAAGATCATATACATTAGAGTTCATGATCCGATTGGATAGTTGATAAACGATTAAGAATCATTCTAAGGTTAAACGATCAATACGATTGACATTTAACCTAGTGCAAGTGTTGCAGGAGGATCGATTAGCAATTCGATTGCTAATTGACTTAATTTGATTAAGCCAATAGACTGAGATTAAGTCTAATTAAATATAATTTAATTAGATTTGGTTTTGGCTTGATTGGATCAAGTTCAATTGGTTTATTGGATAAGCCAAGTGCAAGGAAAAAACTAGTCCCAGTCCAATTAGAATTTGGGTCAACCTAATTTATAATTTGATTAAAAAATTAAATTAAATTTAAATATAATTTAATCTAATTAAATTAAATTTTTAATTGGATTAAAATCTATTTTTGGATTGATTTGGTTTTGGTTTGATTTGGTTTGAGAAACCAAATTTGAACAAGTCATAGATTGAATCCTAGTAAGATTAGGATTCTACCTTGTGCCACCTTAGCCCCCCATGCCCACTCTTTCTTATTTTGTGCGATAAAACCTTCTCTCCCAGACTTTCATGCATACCCAAATCTTTCCACTCTTTCTCTCTTACATGGAATGTGGTTGTGGACCAAGTCAAAGTAGGAATTAGTTTGGATTTCAAATTCTATGAGATAGAATTTTAAGAAACCAAAACTCTTTCCTTATGGCACTGATTTTACCTAGATTTTTTTTGGAATTTTTATGGATTTTATGGCATATATTATGAACTCTTTGCTGGTGGTCCATGGTAGAAAAAGAAGGAGGGGGCACCCAAGAGTTGGGCCCCACTTGTCTTGCCCTGTTTGGATTTTCCTTGACTAGGTATTTAACCTAGACAAGGATTCTTCATATCTCTTTATTTAAGATGAATTTCTTCTTAAAATTTTTATGGATTATAGAACATTGAAATACCTTTGGAGTGTGTGAAAATCAGAGAGAAAGGGTGTTGGGTCATGGAGATATAATAGATACAAAACTAAGTGTGTGGGTTAGAGTAAAAAGAAGAAGAAGAGGGTCTTCTTCTAGGGTTGCTGAGTTCACCCCTTCTCTTCCTCCATCTGTGAGTTTTCTGAGAGTGTCTCATATCTAAAACTTCTTCTCCTACTTCTTATCTTTGGAAGAGTCCAAATTAAGAAGAAGGAGGCATCTGATCGACCATCGAAGAAGGATCAGCACAATACTAGCATACTGTGCTGATTTTATGGACCAGAACTTCTGATCATGATTCGTGGGCTCGTGTGGATGACTCCTAGAGGTCGGATGCATGTGCGGCTCACAATATCATTCTCAAGCCTAGATCAGCAAAGTTAGAATGTCTAACTTGCAAGGTAATAGATCTGATCTATTATATTTTACATACATTAGATGTAGTATAGAAACATGTTGATATGATCAACATGTAGTTCTTGCTCTTTATATTTTAATTTTTGATTTAATATCATATAATAATCATGTAATAAAATCTTAGATCTAAGAATTCTCTGATTTTATAAAATAAATTTTGATTTATTTTAGTCTTCCGCTGCCTGATCTTGAAAAAGTTTCAAGATCTAACCCTGAAACCCTAAATCTGGTTCCTTCAATTGGTATCAAAGCCTAGGTTGTTTATTACATGATTATTTATACATGCTTAGATTATTTTTTAGATTAGATATAATTTATAATTTGATTGTTAAATTTGAAACTAAAATTTTTAGATCAATCATGAACTGTAGGTTATCTCACTGTAAGGTTTACCCCTTACAGTACAAGGGTTGTCCTAGTTCGTGTAGATTTATCTTTAATCATAAATTTGTTAGATGTGATCTAGATTAAATTTATAATTTATTAAATTTAAAAAATATTTAAATCTAAAATCAAATCTCTTTGTTAATAATTCCCTGCAAAGAACCATTGACAGTTCTGCTAAAACCAGTCGGGCCGGCTCGGGCACACAGCTGAGCCGGCTTGGAGATTTATTGAGCTGACTCGATGCTGATTCAAACTGGCTTTCTCAGGTAGACAGAACTGATGCTTAGATGAAATGTCATCGAGCCAGCTCGACTTCAATAAAGAGCCGGCTCGACCATCTCATATTTGTCTGAAAAATTTACACAGTTTAAAGTTGAACTTGTTTCAATTACATGAACCTGTTTAGATTAGATCTAAAGTAGTTTCATGCTTATTTCACTTACATTTTAATTATGAATTAAACATGCAACTTGATTGATAGAACCATATTTTAAAAATATTTTACAAATATAAAAATTATTTTTAAAAAGTCGAACCCCAACCCTCGCCCAAAACTTAATTGAGAATTAAGAAGTTGTTTGATTAGGTTCTAGGATTGTGAATTGAAGAACCTAAGACACAAACCATAACATATTGGGTTAATGGGTTAGTAGGAATTAGATCCATTAATTGGGTTAGACCTAAGGTTAGATTAAAGATGGACTTAATTAGAGAATTGACTAAATCTAATCAATTGTTGTCTTAGATTAGGTCAAGAATTCTTTAGATCAATTACAATAGTTGTAGTTGGTCAAGTCCATGTCTTTAACGAGAACCAAATGGACTTGATTCTTGGCTAAGTGGTCTAGCACGAACTGTTAGGTTGATCTAATCGAAACTAATTAAATTGGTTGGTGTCTAAGGTAAACCAAATCAGTGGTTTTTAATTGGCAGCCCGCTTATCTGACCATTTCTGATGGCATCTAAGGCAAGCTTTGGCACACCCTCCCACCGATCGAACTTACCTGGCCTCTTGGTGAAATTATATTTTGATCGGATCACTTGACTATTCGAGCTGACCCATGTCAGCTAGGTAAATCAGTGTGACTAATTTAGGTGCTCCTAGACCAGCCCTTTTAATGGTCTCCCTTAAGCTGACTTGGTGAAGCCAGTAGGAGGATCATGATAAGCTGGTTCATCTGACCTCCTTCTCTAAATAAATTAAATTTTCTAAAATTATTAGGTCTTTAAAATGAAATAGTTATGATGATAACTAGATCATAGCCTCCCATTAAGTGGATGATAATGGGTCTATCAGTTGGATAATCATTGGAGGCCCAAAGGTCTAGTGCTTATCAACTGATGAAATTATCATTCATAATATGATTTCTTGACTACATCTTTCTAAATGATGGTTAGGTTAGCCAACCAAAGTTAGGCCTAATCATTCATTGGCTAGATGGGTAAAGTATAGTCATGTTAATGGTTGGACCTAACCTGACTTTTTCAGTGGAGGCCAAAGCCTACTGATTAGAGATTGGGGCAAAATTAAAATTACTAAAAATTATTTAGAGAAACAATTGATTATGAACCTACCCTTAGATGTACATGGGTTGGCTAACCAAAGTTAGGCTTGTGTGCAGTCTAAGTAGATTCTAGTACCCACTAAAGAATCAGGGTAATTTCTCAAATTAGAGGTAGAGGCTACCAATTCGAATAAAATAGTGAGAGAAACCTTTTGATTAAAGTCTAAATCTTTAGGTTTAATGAATCAATTACTAATTAGGTTATGATTTTTCTTTGTGTAGATATGGCCACTTCCATATCGCTCCGATCATTGTTGGATCATGATAAGTTGGTGGGATCCAACTTCGATAGCCGGTATCGAAAGTTGAAGATAGTCCTGGAGCATGAAAGGATCCTATATGTGATAACGAATCCTGCACCTGAGGAGCCAGCTGCCAATGCACGTGGAACAATCAGAGATACTTACCAGAAATGGCTCGATGACCGAATCTTGGTGCGCTGCATCATGCTGGCTGCCATGAGCAACGAGTTCAATCACAGATTTGAGATGGCTCAGTGAAAGGACATGCTTCAAGTGTTGGAGGATGCCTTTGGCACACCCGATGATGTGGAGAGGCACAAGACTAGTTGTGCCATCTTCAATACCAAAATGCGAGATGGTTCCTCTGTCACTGATCATGTATTGTACATGATCGAGCTGATGGAGCATTTGAGCAAGCTCGGCTTTCCCTTGCATGAGCAGTTTGGGAAAGATACAATACTGAACTCACTGCCCAAGTCTCATCTCCCATTCCTCACTCATTATAGAATGACAAAGTCTGAAGTAAACTACCACGGATTACTGAGGTTGCTTCAGAACTTTGAGAAGAATCACCAACTCCACAAGGAGTCGGTGAACTTAGTGGGAGGTTCGTCTTCTAGTTCTCGACCCTTTGAGAAAGGGAAGAAGAACAAGAAGAAGAAAGTGAAGAAGGTGCAAGTTCAAGCTGGGACATCAGTATAGGGCCAGACCAGAAAGATCAAGCTCGATAAGAGTTAAGCTGAATGCTTCTTTTGCAAGAAGCGGGGGCACTGGAAGAGGAACTATCCTCAGTACATTGCCTCTCTGGACCTGAACAGGCAGAGAAAGAAGCAAGCTGTTGCTGGACAAGGTATTTATATGATAACTTCTTTCAATTTTTCTATTTGTGATATAACTGACTAGGTATTGGATACCGGTAGCCTTTACCATATTTGTAATTCGTTGCAGGGGTTGCAAGTCAGTAAAAGATTCGAGCAAGGTGAGAGGTTCCTGAACGTTGGAGATGGAAGACCAGTTTCAGTTCTAGCATTAAGAATCTTGAAACTTGTATTTGAGTCCCATACCGTTGTTCTTAATGATTATTATTTCTGTCTCAGTTTTTTTTTAAATGTTATTTCTGTAGGCCTTCTGGTCAAAAATGATTATAAAATTTCAATAAAAAAACAAGTTTGTAATATCATTATGAATGGTGTTACTATTTTTTGTGGACATTTGAACAATGGTGTGTATATGTTATCACAACCTGTTAATGTAGTCTATTATACAGGCAAGCACCCTAGATTAGATAGTGTATCAGATGTCTACTTATGGCACTGTAGACTAGGTCATATAAATAAGAATAGGATAAATAGATTGACTCAAGAGGAAATCCTCGAAGTCAGTGATTATGAATCACTTCCAGTCTGTGAGTCCTATCTTCTTGGTAAAATGACCAAGTCACCTTTTACTGAAAAAGGTGAGAGAGCTACTGAGCTTTTGGGCCTAGTACATACTGATGTATGCAGGCCCATAAGCACAAGTGCTAGAGATGGATATTTCTACTTCATCACTTTCATGGATGATCTATCCAGATATGGATATGTCTATCTGATGAAACATAAGTTAGATTCATTTGAAATATTCAAACGATTCCGAAGTGAAGTAGAAAAACAAACTGGAAAGAGTATTAAAACTCTTCGATTTGATTGAGGAGAAAAATACCTTTCTGGTGAGTTTCTCACATATCTAGGAGAGAATGGGATTCTCCTCCAATGGACTCCTCTAGAAACACCACAGCATAATGGTGTGTCTGAAAGGAGAAATCAGACTCTGTTAGACATGGTCTGATCCATGATGAGTTTTGCCAGCTTGCCGATATCCTTCTAGGGATATGCACTCGAATCGGCCTGTTATCTGTTAAATAGGATTCTAAGTAAGTCTGTAATTAAGACTCCATATGAGATATAGATAGGACGTAAGCCAGCACTTTCACACCTTAGGGTCTGGGGGTGCCCGGTCTATGTCAAACAGTTAGTTATAGATAAACGTGGACCTAGGTCTGACAAATACGCATTCATAGGGTATCCCAAAGAGACCAAAGGATATTTTTTCTACCATGCTGATGAACAAAAGGTGTTTGTCATCCTTAACGCAATCTTTTTAGAAAAGGAGTTCCTTGGTGAAGGAACCGTTGCCTCTAAGGTTGAACATGATGAAGTTCAACAGGTAGAAGGATCGACACCAATAGTTGAACCTGAGTCGGATTTGATTAGATTAGATCCAGAGATCAATGTACCTACACCATTAAGGCAATCCGGTAGAGTACCATGTCAGCTGGACAAATACTACGATTTCTTGATCCGGGACGGTGATCCCATCGAACTCGATGAGAATGATGAGGATCTGATCACCTATATAGATGCAATGCAGAGATCTGATTCTGAGAAATGGCTTGAAGCCATGAGATCCGAAATGGAGTCCATGAAGGTCAATGATGTATGGACATTGGTTGACCCACCTGAAGGAATTAAACCCATTAGGTGTAAATGGGTCTTCAAAAGGAAGAGGGCACAGACGAAAAGGTGGAGACCTATAAAGCCCATCTGGTTGTCAAGAGGTATCGTCAACATTATGGTATTGACTATAACGAGATGTTCTCTCTTGTGGCAATGCTCAAATCTATTCGGATAATGCTTGCAATAGCTGCCCATCTGGATTATGAGATCTGGCAGATGGATGTAATGACAGCTTTCCAAAAAGAGAGCTGACCAAAGAGGTGTATATGATACAACCTGAGGGGTTTACATCCACAGATGAGTCCAAGGTGTGCAAGCTTCAGAGATCCATTTATGGATTGAAGCAAACTTCTCAAAGTTGGAACATGCATTTTGATAAGGTGATCAAAACGTATGGCTTCATTAAGAATAGAGAAGAGCCCTGCATCTATAAATGGACAAATGATCCAGTTATGGTATTTTTTATCTTGTACGTAGATGATGTTCTCTTAATCAGGAATGACATCCCCACACTACAGGGAATAAAAATTTGGTTGTCATCGTAGTTCTCCATGAAAGACTTGGGTGAAGCATCCTACATTCTAGGGATGAAGATCTATAGGGATAGATCTAAAAAGATGCTTGGGTTATCTCAGTCTACGTATATAGATACTATGCTGAAGAGGTTCAGCATGGAGAATTTCAAGAAGTGCTATCTACCGATAGACCATGAAATTTCTCTCTCTAAGAAGGATTGTCCGACAACTCCTAAAGAGAGAGAGCATATGAGTAGAGTCCCATATGCTTTGATTATGGGATCTATCATGTACACCATGATATGTACAAAGCCAGATGTGGCATACTCACTAGGAGTAGTGAGTAGATACCAATCTGATCCTGGAGAAATCCACTGAAAAGTGGTTAAAGCCATCCTTAAGTATTTAAGAAATACTAAGGACCAATGGTTAGTTTATGGTGAGTCAGATCTGAAACTTATGGGGTTCACAGACTCTAGCTTTCAATCTGACCATGATGACCGCAGAAGCATGTCAGGTTATATCTTTACTTTGAATGGTGGAGCCATCTGCTAGAAGAGTTTCAAGCAGCATACTGTGGCAGATTCTGTTTGTGAGGTAGAGTACATCGCAGCAATAGATGCCATGAAGGAAGCTGTGTGGCTGAGAAAATTCATCACCAAGCTCGGAGTAGCACCCTCCCTCGATGGTTCGGTCCTGCTCTACTGCGACAGCACTGGTGTCATAGCTCAGGCGAAGGAACCCAAAGCACACCAGTGGATGAAGCACATTTTACGCCGCTTCCACCTAGTCTTGGAGATCGTGGATTGAGGTGACGTCGACTTTCAGAAGATCGATGAAAAAGAGAACCTGGCCGACCCCTTCACTAAAGCCCCGACGATAAAGGAGTTTGACAACCACAAGTCGAAGATGGGTATTAGATACTATACCGAGTGGCTTTAGGACAAGTGGGAGTTGTTGGAAAATATGTCCCAAAAGTCAATCATCAACCTATTGACGGCTGAGCAACCATGTATTGTAATTGATTTGTTAATAAATAAAATATATTTTTGGTATTTTCATCATAAGTTTTCATCTAATAATAAACTCCGTTGTTGTGATGAAGTCCTTAGGACTATTTAGGTTCGATAAAGAGAGGATTTATCGATTAGTTTTTAAAACTGTTCACGATCAAATGATGGGCTGTTAATAAGGATGACAGCTTCTATCAAGCATAGGTCGCCATAGGCCATATGGGTTAGTTATCCTCTTAACCAAGGAGTATGGAGATACTGGTATGGCACACAGATAAATGTAAGGGTACATCATCATTGAACGTGACCAACTCCAGAGCATTCTGCTGTCGAGAATGTCTCTGATAGGATATAGGTATAAATATCCCTTAAGACCTGAGATTGCCTCAGTGACTTACAAGCAACTCACTGTGCTTTGGTACTGGACTAACTGAATTTTAATTCAATGACGAAAGGCTTCTGGGCACAGTCAAGTACTTGCGAAGTTGAGTGTGATCAAGATGGGATTGACCACTCCGATAGTTGGAGAAGAATGAGTCACTGTATTTCAATTTAGCAAAATCTTGGCCAAGATAATCCATCAGATGGATTTGATATTTTGAAATACATTATGGACAACCTGATCAGAGTTGATAGTTAAACTCTGAGGTGTCCTATGAGCATTTTGGTCAAGGGGATGAATTATATGGAAACTATATCCGCATGGGTTCTAAGGATGTTATTCTACACATTCGACCTATTCGACCGTCGGGTACCATTATTAGATGGTCACTTTGATTGGTAAAAAATTTATTTCTACGTTGTTGGCTTAGATTTGAACATATGAGGTCACACATATTAGAGTTCACAATCTGATCGGATGGTTGATCAACGATTAAGAATCGTTCTAGGGTTAAACGGTCAATATGATTGACATTTAACCTAGTGAAAGTGTTACAAGAGGATCGATTAGCAAGTCAATTTCTATTGGCTTAATTTGATGAAGTCAATGGGCTAAGATTAAGTCTAATTGAATATGATTTAATTAGATTTGGTTTGGGCTTGATTGGATCAAGTCCAATTAGTTTATTGGATAAGCCAAGTGCAAGGAAAAAACTAGTCCTAGTCCAATTAGAACTTGGGACAATCTAATTTTTAATTCGATTAAAAAATTAAATTATATTTAAATCTAATTTAATTTGATTAAATTAGGTTCTTAATTGGGTTAAAATCTATTTTAATTGGATTGATTTGGTTTGAGAAATTAAATTTGAACAAGACATAGATTGAATCCTAGTAAGACTAGGATTTCACCTTGCGCCACCTAAGCCCCCCACGTCCACTCTCTCTTATTTTGTGCAACAAAACCTTCTCTCCCAGGCTTTCATGCATGCCCAAAGCTTTTCACTCTTTCTACACAATCTTAAGTCAACAATCTTCTACACAATACATACCACCTTTCAATTATTAGGAGATTTGTTCTATCTGTGCTAGCCCAACCCATCATGTGAGTGAATGTCCCATAGCTACATAGTTTTCACCTTTTATCCAAGAATAAGTTCAAGCTGTCTAAGGTTACTCCAAGCCTGTCAATGACCCATTTCAAACACATATAATTCAGGTTGGAGGAACCATCCCAATTTTTTTGAAGACCCCAACAGACTCAGGCTCAAACCCAAATTCCTCTGGTGCAAAACTTTCAAAATAGATCCCAATATCAAAATTATACCTATAATAGAGGTTAGCCTAGTCAGCCTATCCACCTACCATATCACAATCAGCCATCATACCCACCTCCTCAATAGATCAATCTAGTCGATGATAGATTTAATCAACTCCAACAATTGATTATAATCCAACAGTAATCTATCGTTAGGCTAGAAGCATAAATAGGACAGTTAGCTAAGTCTACTATGAGGAGAGAACCAGGTCAATTGCCTAACCAACTGATACTAAATCTCAAAACAACCCATCCATCCACCAACCATCTGGACCTAATCATCAATTCAATATCTCCCCTAAGAATCTTCAATTTGAGAATATCAATGCAATTACTGACCTTAGAAGTAGTAAGATTCTTAAAGACCCATATCAAGATCAGGTGAGAGAGGCTAGTACTGATGCAAGCCAAAATGAAAACTTGAAAGAAGAGGTTAGTACTGAGACTAACCCAATAGAAGAACCTAAGCCCGAAATTGATACTGATGCTAGTTCCAATTTGAGTGAGAAAGATAAAGGGAAGAAAAGAGCAGATGATTTACCTGAGTCATATAAACTTAAAGTCTCATTCCCTTCAGCCCTAGAAGCCAGTTCTTCTCGCAAAAAGTAAGGAGCATGCAATGAGAAACTAATAGAATTGTTTAAGTTCACATTAATTTACCCCTCCTCGATGTGATTCATCACGTTCCAGCTTATGCAAAATTTCTTAAGGAACTCTACACACAAAAGCATGAACGGAGAGCAATAGAGAGAATTATGCTATCGGAGGATATCAATGCAGTCCTGTTGAACCCATTGCCTCAGAAAATGAAAGATCCTGGTGCTCCTTTGATTTCATGTGTTATAAGAGGCATCACCTTTGGCCAAGTCCTGTTAGATTTAGGAACTAGTGTCAACCTACTTCCAACCTCAGTTAACAAAAAATTTGGGATAGGAGAACTGAAACCCATATCGATTATTTTGCAACTAGCTGATAGATCTGTAAAGATACCATGTAGTCTGATCGAGGATGTCATAGTCAAAGTAAACACATGCTATTTTTTAGTAGACTTTCTCATACTTGATATGGAACTATCTCAAGAGCTGAATCAAAGTCCTATAATTTTAGGACGTCCATTCCTAGCCATTGCTAATGCCAATATCAATTGTAAAATAGGAGCCATGGATATTTTTTTTGAGGATCAAAGGGTGAGAATTAACATTTTTAATGCCTCAAAGTACTCTCAAAAGGAGGAAAGCTATTCGATAATTGATCAGAGAGATGAGATAGTTGAAATCGATTCCTCCTTAGATTTGATGGAAGATGATTTTCTGGATGAGCCCATTAAAGAAACCCAAAATCAAGAGGTGAATGTCTTGCTTGATTCACCTCATCCAGCACATTCATTACCTTAGTCAATAAGAATTAAGTCCTTACCTAAGCTAGAAATTGAACCTCTACGTCCTTCAATTCAGGCCCCACCATAACTTGAACTAAAACCTTTGCCTGAATCACTTAAGTACATGTTTCTAGGATCTGAAAAAATCTTATCAGTAATCATTGCTTCTGACCTAACCCTTGAGCAAAAAAATCAATTGTTGAATATGTTAAAAATATATAGAAAGGTCATAGGATGGACCATTGCTGATTTGAAAGGATTAGTCCATCAATATGCATGCACCATATTTATACAAAGGACAGTGCCAAATCCATCTGAGAAATGCAAAGATGGCTCAACTCGAATGTGCAGGATGTAGTCAAGGAGGAGGTAATTAAATAGTTAGATGCTGGTATTATTTATTCTATTTTTAACAGCCACTGGGTGAGTCCCACTCAAGTTGTTCTAAAGAAATCTGAACTCACGATTGACTGCATCGACTATGGGGATCTAGGGCCAACACAACTTTCCACTGGGTGGCATGCCTGTATAGATTATAGAAAACTTAATGCAACCACCCGTAAAGATCATTTCTCCTTATCGTTTATTGACCAAATCCTAGAGGGACTACCTGGCCAACAATATTTTAGCTTTTTAGATGGATACTCAGGATACAATCTGATAGTATCTATCTAGGAGATCAGGAAAAGGCAACCTTCACATGCCCCTATGGAACTTTTGCTTTTCATAGAATGCCTTTGAGACTATGTAATACACCCACGACCTTTCAAAGGTGCATGATGTCAATATTTTTGGATATGGTAGGAGATTTTCTAGAGACATTCATGGATGATTTTTCAGTCTTTGGAGAATCCTTTGAGAGTTGCCTCAATAATTTGAAGAAAATATTAAAATGATGCATTGAGGCTGATCTAGTTTTAAGTTGAGAAAAGAGCCATTTCATAATTCAAGAGGAGATCATCTTAAGGCATATTGTGTCAAAGAAAGGGATTGAGATTGATAGAACAAAAGTTGAATTGATTTCTAAACTTCCTCCACCCACTTCTGTCAAACAAATTCGATCTTTCTTTGGCCATGTAGGATTCTACTGTCACTTCATTAAAGACTTTTCTAGAACATCCCATCCTTAGTGTAATCTGCTCGCTAAAGATGCTCCTTTTAACTTTGATGAAGAATGTCTTAAGGCTTATGAATTTTTGAGAGAAGCTATGACCCAAGCTCCAATCATCCAATCTCCAGACTGGTCACTATCTTTTGAGATTATGTGCGATGCTTCTGATTTTGCCATAGGAGCTATCTTGGGCCAAAAGATAAATAAATATCCCATAGTGATCTATTATGCCAACAGAACTCTGAATGAAGCTCAAATAAATTATATCACAACTAAAAAAGAGTTATTAGCTATAGTGTTTATACTAGAAAAGTTTCAATCATATCTATTAGGATCAAAAATTATGATTTATTTGGATCATGCGGCTTTGAGATATCTGCTCTCAAAGAAAGATACTAAATCATGATTGATTAGAAGGATCTCACTGTTACAAAAATTTAATATTGAAATTCAACATAAGAAAGGATCTGAAAATATTGTAGCAGACCACCTATCGAGGATCCTAGTTGAAGATTGTGAACCTGCATCAATTGGAGAATATTTTTTGAATGAGCAACTTCTGGTAGTTTCACACATAAAGGACCCTTAGTTTGAAGATATTGTGAATTACTTAGTAGTTGGGTAAATTTTTGATGGTTGGTCAAAGAATGAAAAAGATCGATTCTTTGCTCAAATCAAGTATTATTTTTAGAAAGTTCTTAATTTTTTTTGAATTTATGCTGATCAGATCATTTGTAGATATGTTTCTGAAACTGAATAATTAAGTATCTTGAAATTCTATCATACTCTTGCTTGCGGAGGATATTTTTCTGGATGAAAACTATAGCCAAAGTATTACAAAGTGATTTTTACTAGCCCACATTGTTTAAGGATGCTTATACTTTTAGCCGGAAATATCTTATGTGTCAAGCTTTAGGAAACATTTCAAGGAAAGACATGATGCCTTTGAACCCCATCTTGGTAGTTGAAATTTTTGATATTTAGAGAATTGATTTTATGGGACCCTTTCCACCCTCTAATGGTTTTGAATAAATTTTGGTGACCGTCAGTTATGTTTCTAAATGAATTGAGGTAATGGCAAAATGAACCAATGATCATAAAATAGTCATAAAATTTGTTCAAAGGATTTAGGTTCGGATTTTCATGTGCTATCATTAGCAATGGAGGTACCCACTTCTCAAACTATTAGTTTCAAACACTGCTGTGAAAATATGAGGTCACACATAAGATAGCTACACCATACCATCTGCAAATAAGTAGCCAAATTGAAGTATCTAATAGGAAGATCAAGAACATCCTGTAAAAGACTATTAGGCCTGATCGTAGAGATTGGTCAGATCGATTGGATAACGCATTATGGGCCTATAGGACAGCTTATAAAAATCTTATTGGAATGTCTCCCTATAGATTGATCTATGAAAAAGCATGTCATCTTCCGATAGAACTTGAACACAAAGCATATTGGATAATCAAGCAACTGAATTTTGATTTGAAATAAGCTGGTTCCAATCAGATATTGCAACTGAGTGAATGGGATGAATTGAGATGAGAGGCTTATGAAAATTCATGAATTTATAAAGAAAAAATGAAAGTCTTTCATGACAAACACATTTCAAGAAAAACCTTTGATCCAAATCAACAAGTCTGGTTATTTAGTTTAAGGCTAAAATTATTTCCAAAAAAATTAAGATCTAAATGGGATGGACCTTACATAGTAAATCAAGTATTCTCATATGGTGCAATCAAACTTTATGTCCTAAATCTGAATTTTTTTTTAAGATAAATGGTCAAAGATTGAAACCATATATTGAAGAGATGTCACTAAATCGAACTATTGATCAAGTAGCATTAACAAACCTATACTGAACTGAGCTACATTATGTCTAGCTGAAGACGATAAACTTAGCACTTTTTGGGAGGCAACCCAGCTTCTATTTTTTTTGATATCTTTTGCATTTTATTTAGGTTAATCGAGTCTTGCTTAATATCTTTTGTAGAGATTTGAGACCAATATTGGCTAAGTTGGAGAGAGAACCAATTTTAAAAAGACTTCTGGATCAAGTGATATCTCTCTTTTTTTTTTCTTTGTATACATCTTTTTTTTTTCTTACTCCATTAAGGATAATGTTAATCAAGTTGGGAGGAAGAATAATAAAAATTTTTAAATTTTTAAGTCCTCAAGTAAATTAGTATTTAGCATTTAAGCATCTGATTATACTTAAGAATCAAGTTGAACCAAGCATTTTTTAAAAAAAAAATTGATGTACAAACTAGAGAGTTTATGAGATATTGAGAGATCAGGTATTAAAAAACCCCAATAAAAAGTTTAGTTTAGAACACAAATAATTTTTTTTTGAGTATTTCTAATTTTTTCTACTAGCATCAAAGAAGAGTTTATTTTCTATGGACTTGTATAGGATAACTATATATTTCTTTATATATATATAAAAAAAAATTTAAGTACTTCATGCTGAGTAATCGGGCCTCTTTGCCTAAGCAAGCATTGAGTTTCACGTCAAAAGGTATGAAGGGCAAAGAAGCTTTATTGTAAAGTTAGTTTTAACTCATAATCTGTTTGATTCGAGCAAATAAGTTCGAGAAATATTTTATACCTAGTGCTCTAAAATCATTTGATTCGAGAGTCATTGATTGAAAGCTCACTACATTGATCAAACAGAAAGCTTAAGGAGTTAAAATACTCAATAGCAGTACAACAATAAAAAAAAAATCAATAAATGAAAGATGAAAGTAATAATATACTTATTTATTGAAGGTTAATGATTTAAAGATAAAGATAGAGATAATTTAAAAAATTTTAAAAAAAAAATTATTATTCTTAGCTTAACTCCCATATTGATTAGTATTAACATCCCAATGACATACCTTTCTCATTCTATACTGAACATCGATGGTCTTTCTGATAATTATCTAGTGAAAATCAAAACTCTAAGTTAAACAATACTTAACTCTAAATTCTTTCTTTATCCGATGATGAGCAAAGTTTAAATTAGAGGATGTGATAAGTCATATATTTATATATTTATTTTAGATATTTTTGATAATTAATGATGCTAACATCTTCTAAAAAACTTAATTTTATAAATAAATTAATTTTTTTTATAAAAATAAATAATTTTAAAAATATAAAATTAGAGCATATTTATGAAAAATAGATATTAAGCTAATTAAGCAATTTAAGTATCAAAATAAATAAAAAATTAATGAGCAATTTAATTCATATTTTTTTTATTTTTCGAGCATAAAATTTGAGCAAAATCAAGCAAAAGTATCAAAAAAATTATTTTAAATAACCTTCGATGTACGGTGGATCGATCGCTCAGTTTATAGAATCAGGGGCGTAGTCCACAAAAATTCAAGCAGTCCACGACATGGCTCATGAGTGGACGAAAGGCTTTTGAAGGATTAGACGGCTAAGACTGGCTAAAACATGCGATCGGACGGTCCAAAACCTGTTTTACCATATCAATCAGTGGTGGCCCATAGCAGCTGCACGATCCAATGATTAGGAGCGATCCTGAGCAAGATTTGACTGTCTGTATTCATTATCGATGGGAGAACTAAACAGAAGAGAATTTTTTTAGCACAATCTGATGGTCCAAAACCAATCTAAAGCCCGATCCAATGGTCAGCATTCTTTCTGACTGTGAATAAGAGATCAGGGGCGATCCGACAGTCCAGAGCCAATGTGATGAAGGATCTAATGGCCAGCATTGAATCTGACTTTGATGAGGCACTGGGTGGTGATTTTTGGGCTGATCTTGTGTGTCCAAAAAAGATCCAATGGCCAAAAGCAAGGGATACGGGTTTGATATGATTTTGAGGATTTTTGGGACTCCATTTGCTACCAAAAAAAGAGAAAAAATTCACCTACAAATAAGGAGTTTCGAGAATAAGAAAAAAATTAGAGAAAAGCAATGAAAAAATAAAAAAAAATTAAAAAAAAAATAGAAGAAGTTTAGAGATCCAAGGAGAAGAAGAAGAGAAGTCGGTTCGCTCTATAGAGTATGAAGAAAGAAGAAAAGATCCTCAACCATCTCTCCGACGAGGCTGCACTGATTAACTTCAAATTTTTATTATAATTTTATTTTATTTTATTTTATTATTCCTTTTAAATTCTTGTAATTAAATTTTAATTTTAATTAATATAAAATTTATTTTCTTATATTTTAAATTTTTATCTTTTATTTTTATTGCAAATAGATGCTAAGATCTAATTAGTAGATCTTAGTACTAATTTATTTTTATACTTTTTAAATTTTTATTATTTATTTTTATTGTAAGTAGAAGGTAGGATCTAAATAGTAGATCTTAGTATTTAATTTATTTTTTATACTTTTAATTTTTATTTTCTGACTTAAATTATTTTCTTCAAAATTTTATTTTTTTTATAAATCAAAGATTTCAAATCAAAGTACTATCTTCCCTGAGATTCAACCCAACTCACTACTCTCTATATATTTTTAATTTTTAAAAATCAAAATTAATTTGATAATTATGGTGTCCTAACGACAATATCACGAGCCTATCAATATATATATATATATATATATATATATATATATGTATGTATGTATATATATATATATATGTATGTATATATATCTTTGGATACTATTTCTACCACCTTATTGATCAAAAAGTATTTGTTAGTAGGCACGCCACTTTCTTGAAGAATGAATTCATCCAAAAAGAAAGCAGCGGCAGAAATATTGAACTTACTAAAGTTCATGATCTACAAATCGATCCAGAAATATCAGTGGTTGGACCATAAGAAGATCCTCAATCAGAAGTATCTAAAGATGATGTACATCCATAATACACACATCCTCTCCGAAGATCAGATAGACTGCATCAAGCACCTCTAAGATATGATTTTGTCATTAAGAATGATAATTCGATTAATATCATTCAAGATGATGATCCACTGACATATTCGGAAGCTGTCATGAGTAGAGACTCAGACAGATGGTTGGAAGTCATGAAATATGAGATGGACTCGATGTACACCAACCAAGTGTAGACATTGGTTGATGCACCTGAGGGTGTGACCCCAATAGGGTGCAAGTGGGTCTTCAAAAAGAAGATCGGAGCAGATGGCCAAGTAGAAACCTACAAAGCTAGGTTGGTGGCGAAGGATTTCAGACAAAAGCAAGAAATTGACTATGATGAAACCTTCTCACCAGTGGCTATGCTCAAGTCCATCAGGATTTTGCTTGTTATAGCAGCATACTATGATTATGAGATCTGACAGATGGATATCAAGACTGCATTCCTCAATGGTAATCTAGAGGAAGAAGTCTATATGACTCAGCTAGAGGGATTTATCTTAAGTGGGAGGGCAAATCAAGTATGCAAGCTAAAGAGATCCATCTATGGATTAAAGCAGACTTTGAGAAGCTAAAATATCCAATTTGATATGACAGTCAAAGAGTTTGGCTTTATCAAAAATAAGGATAAACCATATGTGTATAAGAAGTCAAGTGGGAGTGCTATTGTCTTCTTGATTTTGTATGTCAATGACATACTGCTCATTGGAAATGATATCCCAATATTGCAATCAATCAAGACTTGGCTATTGATTAAGTTTTTCATGAAAGACTTGGGTGAAGTATCCTATATACTGAGTATAAAGAACTATAGAGATAGATCTAAAAGGATGTTAGGCTTATCCCAATCACGGTACATAGATCTCATATTAAAGAGGTTTAATATGGAGGCTAGTAAGAGAGGTTACCTACCTACAAGTCATGGTATATGTCTTTCTAAGAAAATATGTCCTAAGACACCAGAAGAGAGAAAGAGGATGAGTGAAATCCCTTATGCTTCGGCTGTGCAATCAATTATATATGCCATGCTATATACCAAGCCTGATGTAGCTTATGCTTTGGATGCAGCTAGCAGATTTTAGGCTGATCCAGGGGAGGATCATTGAAAAGCTGTGAAAAATATTCTAAAGTACCTAAGAAGGACTAAAAATATTTTTCTTATATATGGAGGAGGATCAAAGTTGAAACTAGAGGGATATATAGATTCTAGTTTTCAATCTGATCCAAATGATAGTAAATCAATATCGGGGTACAAGTTTATCCTAAATGGTGGGGCAGTGAGTTGGAAGAGTTTCAAGCAGCAGACAGTAGCTTACTCAACTACTGAGGCAGAGTACATCGCTGTTAGTGAAGCTGCTAAGGAAGCTGTTTGGTGAAGAAGTTCATCATAGATTTAGGAGTAGTTCCTGAGATTGAAGAATTGGTGCCATTCTATTGTGATAACACTGGAGCCATTATTCAAGCTAAGGAACCTAGGTCTCATCAAAGATCCAAGCACATCCTCAGATGCTTTCACCTCATTCGAGAAATTATAGAGAGACAAGATGTTGCCCTTGAACAAGTAGATATAAAGAATAATATAGTAGACCCATTCACTAAGGCCATACCACAAGATGTGCATGTAGAATAGATGGAAGATTGGGTGGTGCCTTCCTTCTCTTTTGGCAAGAATTGGTTGCCAAATCCTAAAAGGGCTCGCACCTTCTTATATGACATGGCATGGAGGAGAGAGAGTGGGCCACGCCTCTCTCTTATTTGGTTAGAAATCCTTTTGTGGGGCACCAAGATTTGGCGCCCCAACTACCTGACATGTATTCCTATGATGCCTCTTGTACATGCTTAAAGGGGCTGATCATATATCATTTATATCTGATTTTAATTGAAATAAATCAAATTAAAAAGATAGAAGATTTTTATGAGATAAGGATCTATCTTTTTAAGATAATTGGATTCCTATTATGTGTTAAGATAGTGCCTATAAAAAGGGTATGTCTCTAAGGTTTCTAGCTAATTAATTTTTAATAAAACTTGTTGCCCAGCTATGCAACCCAAGAGGGGGGGTGAATTGGGTTTCTACAAATTTTAAGCTTAACTAATTACTTATGATAAGTATTTGTTAAAAGCTTGATGAATGAGAAGAAAGACTTTAATTCAAGATTAATTACCTAAAGCAAGAATGTAAGGATATAATAAAAAAACAAAGAGAAACAATAAAGCACACCACAAATACAAGGATTTATAGTGGTTCGGTGCCAACCTTGCACCTACATCCACTCCCCAAGCTCCTACTTGGGAATTTCAATCCACTATACTTGTATTCAACCCGAATACAAACGTCAGAAACTCCGACACTAGCTATCCCAAGCTAGTCCACTTATTTCTCGGGTACAAGCCAACCCAAAACACTCCGATTTGAGGTTCGGATCAACCTTCCCTTGTTTTGGAAATCCTCC
Organism: Elaeis guineensis; assembly: GCF_000442705.2. Taxonomy (NCBI): domain Eukaryota; kingdom Viridiplantae; phylum Streptophyta; class Magnoliopsida; order Arecales; family Arecaceae; genus Elaeis; species Elaeis guineensis. Next base: position 30,181 of record NW_027332423.1, on the reverse strand, counting down.
AAAAATAAGAACAATTACTCACAAAGAGTAAGACAGTTTAGAGCATAAATAAATACAAGAATAGCTCCTTAAATGAGCGAATATAACAATAAAAATACTTTACTCAAATGAAGAATCCCCTTTTTGGATTTCCTCAAGGTGGATGAAGAGTTGAATGAACGCTTGAGGAGAAAGTGAACTTTGATTGAAGACTTTTTGAAGGCTTTGAAAGAGCTCTTGATCAAGGTTGAAAAATTTGCTTGAAAAATCCTCTCTTTGAATGCTCTTGAATGCCCTTTTGAACGCTCTTGCTTTTCTCTTTGACAATCTCTCGTGTATATTGTAGATTCCTTGTCTCTCTCGAGTATATTGTGGATCCCTTTTTTTTTTCTCTCGTGTATATCGTTGATCCTCTTTTTCTTTCACCTTTTGAAACCTTTTATAGCCTTAAGAAACAAGGAAAAATATTTTAGGCAGAAAAAGAGCCGTTAGAGCATTTTAAGGGAGTATAAAAGGCAATTAAAACGGACAAAAAATTAGCCGTTGCGGACAATTTCGGTCGCAGGGGTCGACTCATGAGTCGACTCATGCTTCAGGAGTCGACTCATGAGTCGACTTCTGTTGCAACAACCAGAACTGTGGTTTCTGATTTTTTTTGGCCCAAATCAGCAGAGGTCGACTCATGAGTCGACTCATGCCTTGTGGGTCGACTCATGAGTCGACTCACAGGTCGTGCCAAGCCAAAAATCCAGCATGCCAAGGGGAATTTTTGCGTGCCAATCAGCTCATTGTGCCATGAGTTGACTCATGAGTCGACTCATGCACTTCAAACATTCATAACTTCAAAAGTATAAGTCCAAAAATAATGAAATTTTCACCAATTGATTACAAATCATTTGTTCTACCAAATGATACTATCAAATCAGGATTTTAGTAAAATTATGATTTTGCCTCTGAAGAGCATAAAGACTTTTTCAAATAAAAATATTTGTATCCCTTCAATCTGCTTTGTAATCATCAAAATCAATCTAGGAGCAACAATCTCCCCCTTTTTGATGATGACAAAACACTTGAACAAAAGCATTTATGTGAATGCATTAATTTCAAAAGATTGCATTATAGGTGTATATGCTTGAAAAGAGTATGATTCTTCTGGCATGTGATATAAATGGTCATATGCAAGAATAGTTTGCCCATTTGCTTAAAGATTTGAAGATATGCTCATTGGATTATGTGATTTTGGTGATAGAGCAGAAAACTTATTTTTATTATCAGAGCAAGCTGTATTTTGAAAATTTACTTATTCTCATTTGATTTTAGTTTTAGCATTAGAGCAAAAAATAATTATGTGCTTTAATTGCTTTTGATACAAAAAATAATTATGTGTGCCAAAGCATGTTTAAGAGTTGATTTGAAAAGTGTATTAGATCATTTTGAGTTTAAGATGTATCAGAGCAAGAGAAAAAATAAATTTTGCAATGTATCAGAGCAAGAAAAATAATTTTACAATGTTATCAGAAAAATTTTACAATGTATCAGAGAAAATTTTACAATGTATCAGAGAAAATTTTACAATGTATTAGAGCAAGTTAAAAAAATTTTAAGATGTATCAGAGTAAGTTAAATTTCTTAAGATGTATCAAGGTAAATAAAATTTCAAAAGATGTATCAGAGCAAGTTGGAATTTTGAAGTATATCAGAGCATATTTAAATTTTTTAAAGCAAATCAAAGCATATGTAAAGAAGTAATTTAAAAGTTACTTATTTGCATTGTACTTAGCATTGTATTTTTGATATTGTTCTTTAAATTCTCCAATTCATTCATTAATTTCTCATAATTTGTAGTTTTGCTTTTGATGGGTTGCTTTAAATTTTTGTTTAATTTCTCTCCCTTTTTGACATCATCAAACATGGTTAACTCTTCCTTTTTCTGAAACATTCTTTAATTTCTCCCCCTTTAGAGTTTATCACAGATGTTTGCTCCCCCTTAATACAGCAATTATTAACAGCAAACAACAACAAAGAGAAGACAATATTTCAACAAGGAGAATATATATAACCAAAATATGATCGACATCATTACAAAAGGTAGAGATATAAGTAAAAGATGATACCATAAAACCATAATTGTTTCAATACATAGTTCATAATATAAAAGTCAACCAGCTAATTTGCAATACATGGCCCCAAAATACAGATCCTAGAACAAGACACTAACACCTAGGATCTAGTAATGATCATGAGAAGTCATGGATCGGAGTCATCAGATATGGGATAAGAAGCTGATGGATCTCGATCAGAAGTGCGTCCTCTACCCCGTCTGCCTCTGGCATGAGCAGGAGAGCGAGATGAACTGGGTGGCTGAGTACACTGAGAGACTAAGGACTGAACAGAAAGGGTGAGTCTGATGGAATCAAGTACGTTCAGTGCTCTGGAAACAGATTGAAGTAGAGCAGTGAACTGAGTGGATGCATGCTCACTCGATCCTCGGATCTCTCTCCTTAGTAACTCATATCCACCCTCCAGTGCTCCTCTGAGCCTGCCAGCCTCTGCAGTGAGGTCTGTGACCTCAATAGTTGACTCCTGTGGCTGAGGATGGGCCAAAGCAAGGACTTGCCCCTGCAAGTCAAGAACTCTGCCAGTCAGTCTCCAGACGGTGTCCTCAAGCTGCTGAATCCGGATGGACTGATCTGATATCATCTGAAATACAGTGGATATGTGGGGAGTCATGGTCTGATCAGAAGAAGTGGCTCCTGGTGCAAAAGTAGTACTGCTCCACTGACTAGATAGCAAGGCAGCCACACGCTGTGATATCTGCTCGATCTGATCGTCAGCCAGTCTGAACTTTGATTGAGGTGCTCTGCTCTCTGGCTGATACACTGGTGTGGGCATCCTAGTAAACTCTGAAGGGCCAGCCTCTGTATCAGGAATGAACTGGATATTTGGTGATGCTGCCCTGAAGTCATGGACAGGAGATGATGGACCTTCTTCTTCAGCTCTGTCTTCAGTTCTGTCTTCAGCTCTCTCCTCAGCTCTCTCCCCAGCTCTCTCCTCAGCTCTTTCTTCAGAGACCTTGATCCAACCACCATCAGTCTTTGTAAATCCCATTCGGTGCAGGGTGTGTTGGTTGAAAGTGTCCACATGAGAGAGCTTAGTAGAAGCCTCCCCCTCACAGCTAACTCCAAACCTCCTAAATACTCTAGTAAGGGCCATACCATAAGGCAAGTGTGCCTTGGATCTGTTCAAAGTCTCTCTCATGGCCTCTATCATAAGTGCAGGGAGGTTCAGGGGGGTCTGAGTGATGACATGAAACATGATACAAACATCTTTGCTAGAAAGTAAATCATGCCTACCACTCCTAGGAAAGAAGAGCTTCGTTACCATCTGATGCAGGATCCTCATCTCAATGGACAAAATCTTTGCTTCCAATTTATTTAAACTCCCTGAATAAGTTCCCCCTAGAATAATTCTGATCCCCTCTTCTTTTACTGGGAGTTCCATATAAGAGTAACCCTCACTAGGCAACTGAAGTATTTCTCCCAATATACTAGAATCCAAGCAAATATCAATACCCTTGACTGTTGAAGTCACTGACCCATTTTCATAATGTAGATTCTGGTAGAATTCTCTAACTAGGTCAACATAGGTGACTTCCTTAAGGGAGCAGTAGAAATCCCATCCTTGGTTTTTAATCTTAGTTGCAAATGTAAAACCCTCTTTTTCAAAGAACCGAAAATCTATATTCTTCCCCGTTTCAACTTTTCTATCAGAAAGAGGATTCATACTGGGGCTTAGGAAGGATTGAGGGGGACCTTGAGCAGATACTAAAGCTGGAGTGGGAGCAGAGGAAGACTGACCAGCTTGCCTTTTCTTTCGGACAATTTCTTCAGGCTCACGGACTGACTTTCTTCTTTGGGGAAGCTTCATCTTCGGAGCCATATTCACTACAGTAGCAGGCAAGGAGACTTGGAGGAACAAGTGAATGAGTGGAGGAGGGATCACAAGAGAGTGAAGAGAGATTTTGGTGGAGAAAAGAAGTGGATTTGGGAAGAACGGTGGAGTGCTAGGGCACGCTCCAACCGTGCCAAACAATGGGAGAAAACACAAAAAATCCCTTTCCAAGGTGGCGATTTTTGGTGGAGAGGAGGAGGGAGAAGTGCCTCGAACTAGATCCTTGGATTTGGAACAAAAGGAATTGGAGAAGTCGGCTTTTGGAAGGAGGAAGATGAGAGGATGAGTCGTCTCACGAACAGAATCCCGTATAAAAACAATGAGCCCGTGGGAAGTTTGAGGAAATAACAAGTTTGCCATTGAGTCGACTTATGGGGGTCGACTCATGAAGTTCAAAAATTCAGAAAAAATATGAATAAATTCCAAAAAAATTTGAAATTTTGGGAGAAAGAGTTTTGCTCAAAGATAAGTTTTTAGAATGATAAATTTGAGCTTTTGGGACCAGGATAGATGTTGGAAATTGAGCTCTAAGAATTTTTGACATCAATTCTTGGAAATTGAGAAAAATTTAGGCAAATGGGTCTAGAATTCCTAGATTTCTCCTAATTTCACAGAATCTATCCTCACTAAGGGCCTTTGTAAAGATATCAGCTAATTGATTTTCAGTGTAAACATATTCAAGAATTATATTTTTGTTTTGAAAATGTTCTCTTATAAAGTGGTGTCTTATTTTAATATGTTTGGATCTTGAGTGTTGAATTGGATTTTTTGATAGATTTATGGCACTTGTGTTGTCACATCTTATTGATGTTTCATTAAGTTTGATTCCAAAGTCTTCGAGTTATTGCTTAATCCACAAGATTTGAGCACAACAACTTTCGGCTGCAATGTATTCGGCCTCAGCCGTAGACAGTGCCACCGAATTTTGTTTCTTGCTAAACCATGAGATTAGGTTAACTCCAAGAAATTGGCAAGTTCCACTTGTGCTTTTTCTATCTAATTTACATCCAGCAAAATCAGCATCTGAATATCCTAATAAATCAATTTGTGAGTCCTTAGAGTACCATAAACCTAGAGTTTGAGTACCATTTAAGTATCTAAGGATTCTTTTAACAGCATTCAAATGAGATTCTTTAGGATTAGATTGATATCTAGCACATAAACAAACACTAAACATGATATCAGGCCTACTTGCAATTAAATATAATAATGAGCCAATCATACCTCTATAGTATTTTAAGTCTACACATTTACCTTCATCATCCTTGTCAAGCTTACATGAGGGACTCATTGGTGTGCCAATTGGTTTGCAATTCTCCATTCCAAATCTTTTGAGTAGTTCCTTGGTGTACTTGCTTTGGGTGATGGAGATTCTCTCTTTTGATTGTTTGATTTGGAGTCCGAGGAAGAAGGTGAGTTCTCCCATCATGCTCATCTCGAACTCCCCCTGCATAAGCTTAGCAAAGTCTTGACAAAGGGATTCATTAGTAGACCCAAAAATTATGTCATCAACATAAATTTGTATAACTAGCATATCATTTTGATTTCTTTTAATAAAGAGGGTTGTATCTACATTACCTCTTGAAAAACCATTATTTAGTAGAAATTTGCTTAGCCTATCATACCATGCTCTAGGTGCTTGTTTTAATCCATATAAAGCTTTATTTAATCTAAAGACATGATTAGGAAAAGCATGATTTTCAAATCCAGGGGGTTGTTCTACATATACTTCTTCAGCAATATATCCATTTAAAAATGCACTTTTAACATCCATTTGAAATAACTTGAATTTCATAAAGCAAGCATATGCAAGTAGAAGTCTAATAGCTTCTAATCTAGCAACAGATGTAAAGGTTTCATCAAAATCAATTCCTTCTTCTTGATTATATCCCTTAGCAACCAGTCTTGCTTTATTTCTAATTACATTTCCATGCTCATCTAATTTGTTTCTAAAGACCCATTTTGTGCCAATTATTGAATAATTTTTAGGTCTTGATACTAAGGTCCAAACATTATTTCTTTCAAATTGATTAAGTTCCTCTTGCATTGCATTAATCCAATTATGATCATTTTCAGCTTCTTCAAAAGTTTTAGGTTCAAGATGAGATACAAAAGCACAATGATTAACTACATCTCTAAGTGAAGAATGGGTTTTTACCCCATGCATAGGATCACCAATAATTAACTCCTTAGGGTGGTTGTGAACATACCTCCATTCCTTGGGTAGGTCATTTGTACCTTGAGGTTGTTCTTAAATTTCTTCACCTCTCTCATCTTGTTTATCTTCTTGATCCTTGTCTTCTGGAGTTGCTGAATCTTTCAGAGTGATCTCCTTCATACCTTCTATTAGTGGATCTGCATCATCAACACCCTCATTCTTCCTTGAAGGAAGATCGTTAGATTCATCAAAAACAACATGTATGGACTCCTCAACTACTAAAGTTCTTTTGTTGAAAACTCTAAATGTTTTACTAGTGGAGGAGTAACCTAGAAAGATTGCTTCATCTGATTTTGCATCAAATTTACCAAGTTTTTCTTTGCCATTATTTAATACAAAACATCGGCAACCAAAAACATGAAAATATGCAATATTTGGTTTTCTTCCTTTCCAAAGTTTATAGGGGGTTTTCTTTAAAAATTGTCTAATCAAAGCATGATTTAAAATGTAACATGCTGTGTTAATTGCTTCCGCCCAAAAATATCTTGGAAGGTTGCTTTCACAAAGCATGGTACGGGCCATTTCTTCTAAGGTTCTGTTTTTTTGCAACTATCCCATTCTGTTGGGGTGTCCTAGGAGCAGAGAAGTTATGGCTAATTCCATTTTCATCACAAAAATTTTCAAAGTCTTGATTTTCAAATTCAGTTCCATGATCACTTCTAATATTTGGAATTGAAAACCCTTTTTCATTAGTGACTTTTCGGTGAAATTTAGTGAAAATATGAAAAGTTTCATTTTTGTGTGCCAAAAAAAAAACCCAAGTAAAATGAGAGTAATCATCTATAATTACAAAGCCATATCATTTTCCTCCTAGACTAGTGGTTCTAGTTGGTCCAAATAAGTCCATATGTAAGAGCTCTAAAGGTCTAGAAGTTGAAACAGTATTTTTGGATTTAAATGAAACTCTAGTTTGTTTACCTAATTGGCATGCATCACAAATTCTATCCTTTTCAAAATTCAGTTTTGGCAAACCAAGAACTAATTCTTTCTTAATTAATTTTGAAAGAGAATGCATGCTAATATGTGCAAGTCTACGATGCCACAGCCAACTAGTCTCATTAACTTTAGCATTAAAGGATACTAGGCATTGCATGTCTAATTTGGCTAAATCATTCAAATCTACCATATAAACATTGCCATGCCTATGTCCTATAAATTTAATGCCATCGTTAATAGGACTAGTCACAATGCAAACAGATGATTCAAAAACAACTTTATACCCTTTATCACAAAATTGACTAATGCTAAGTAAGTTATGCTTTAAACCTTTAACTAACAAAACATTTTCAATGTATTTGGAGGAAGTGATACCAATGTTACCTATCCCGATGATCTTTGCTTTGCCATTATCTCCAAAGGTGACCATCCCTCCATCCTTAGCATCAAGCGTGATGAATTGTGATTCATCACCAGTCATGTGTCTCGAGCATCCACTGTCAAGATACCATTTCCTGTTTCCTCCTTGGGATGCTAGACACACCTGTAAGCAAAGGTCAAGTTTCTGTCTTAGGTACCCAAGCTTTCTTGGATCCTTTTAGGTTAGTCAAAATGGTTCTTTTTGGAACCCATATTTTCTTTGTAGTTGTGTTTGCAGATTTGTTAATAAGGCATGTGTATGATTTATGTCCTATTCTACCACATTTGGAACAAGTAATATTTGTAGACTTGTTACTTGAATAATTTACATAAATATTCTTCAGAAATTTTTGTTTCTTCAAAGGGTTATAGCCAAGTCCAGCCTTATCATATACAGCTTTTTGATTATCAAGAATCATATTTAGTTTGTTTGAACTTAAGGTGAACTTATCTACTATAGGTTTTAGCTTGTTAATTTCATTCTTTAAGCTTTGATTTTCTTGAATCAAGGTGGATTTTTCAATTGAAAGGTTTTCAGCTTGTTTCACTAAGGACTGATTTTTCAATTTCAGTTCTTTGTTTTTCATCCCTAGTTTCTTTAATTCATCAATTAAATCATAGAATGCTTCATGCAATTCTTCAAAAGTAAATTCACTAGGGGATTCAGAAGTGACCTCATTTTCGTGTGCCATAAGGCACAGGTTGGCTTGTTCTATTGAGGTTTCCTCATCGGAGCTTGAGTCATCACTCGCACTCTAAGTCGCCATCATTGCTTTCTTTTTGAACTTTTTGGGACCTTTCTTCAGTTGTGGACATTCGGATCTGAAATGTCCCGGCTTCTTGCACTCGTAGCATATAAGGGGTTGATCTTTCTCTTTCTCTTTGCTTTGTTCTCCTTTTGTGAATGACTTCTTTCTCATCCCCTGTTTCCTTTTTCTTAGAAACTTCTTAAATCTCTGGGTGATGAGTGCCATCTCTTCATCCTGTTCTTCATCTTCAGTGTCATCCGTTTCATCATCAGGCGAAGCTGTGGATTTGAGGGCAATGGTTCTTTTCTTTTTGACTTCATCCTCTTGATGTTGCTTCATGCTAAGTTCATGAGTCATCAAGGATCCAAGAAGCTCTTCTAGAGGTAGAGTGTTCAAGTCCTTTGCTTCTTGGATGGCAGTCACCTTGGCTTCCCAAGTTCTTGGCAATGACCTGAGAATCTTCCTTACAAGCTCACTGTTAGTATAAGATTTGCCAAGACTCTTCAAACTATTAATTATATCAGTAAAATGAGTAAACATAGCAGTTATGGACTCATCATGCTCCATTTTGAACAATTCATATTTATGCACAAGCATGTTTATTTTAGACTCTTTTACTTGATTTGTTCCCTCATGGGTTATTTCTAACCTATCCCATATTTCTTTAGCAGATGCACAAGTAGAAATACGATTAAATTCATTTGCATCTAGTGCACAATAGAGAACATTCATAGCTTTAGCATTTAATTGTGCCAATTTCTTATCAACCTCATCCCATTCTTTTTCGGGTTTGGTTGACTCCTCACCATCTATAATCTTGGTGGGTGTGTGAAAACCGTTCACTATGATACTCCACATATCATAGTCGAGTGCTTGTATGAATATCTTCATCCGAGCTTTCCAATAGGTGTAATTAGACCCATTGAAAAGTGAAGGTCGGTTGGTAGATTGCCCCTCGACTAGAGAAGTACCGACATGGGTTGCCATAGATCTTTGGCTCTTTGATTGTTAGATCAAAGAAGGGCTAGAGCATCGGGCTCTGATACCACTTGTTGCCCAGCTATGCAACCCAAGAGGGGGGGTGAATTGGGTTTCTACAAATTTTAAGCTTAACTAATTACTTATGATAAGTATTTGTTAAAAGCTTGATGAATGAGAAGAAAGACTTTAATTCAAGATTAATTACCTAAAGCAAGAATGTAAGGATATAATAAAGAAACAAAGAGAAACAATAAAGCACACCACAAACACAAGGATTTATAGTGGTTCAGTGCCAACCTTGCACCTACATCCACTCTCCAAGCTCCTACTTGGAAATTCCAATCCACTATACTTGTATTCAACCCGAATACAAACGTCGGAAACTCGGACACTAGCTATCTCAAGCTAGTCCACTTATTTCCTGGGTACAAGCCAACCCAAAACACTCCGATTTTAGGTTCGGATCAACCTTCCCTTGTTTTGGAAACCCTCCAAAAATAAGAACAATTACTCACAAAGAGTAAGATAGTTTAGAGCATAAATAAATACAAGAATAGCTCCTTAAATGAGCGAATATAACAATAAAAATACTTTACTCAAATGAAGAATCCCCTTTTTGGGTTTCCTCAAGGTGGATGAAGAGTTGAATGAACGCTTGAGGAGAAAGTGAACTTTGATTGAGGACTTCTTGAAGGCTTTGAAAGAGCTCTTGATCAAGGTTGAAAAATTTGCTTGAAAAACCCTCTCTTTGAATGCTCTTGAATGCCCTTTTGAACGCTCTTGCTTTTCTCTTTCACAATCTCTCGTGTATATTGTAGATTCCTTGTCTCTCTCGAGTATATTGTGGATCCCTTTTCTTTTTCTCTCGTGTATATCGTTGATCCTCTTTTTCTTTCACCTTTTGAAACCTTTTATAGCCTTAAGAAACAAGGGAAAATATTTTAGGCAGAAAAAGAGCCGTTAGAGCATTTTAAGGGAGCATAAAAGGCAATTAAAACGGGCAAAAAACTAGCCGTTGCGGATAATTTCCATCGCAGGGGTCGACTCATGAGTCGACTCATGCTTCAGGAGTCGACTCATGAGTCGACTTCTGTTGCAACAGCCAGAACTGTGGTTTCTGATTTTTTTTGGCCCAAATCAGCAGAGGTCGACTCATGAGTCGACTCATGCCTTGTGGGTCGACTCATGAGTCGACTCACAGGTTGTGCCAAGCCAAAAATCCAGCGTGCCAAGGGAAATTTTTGCGTGCCAATCAGCTCATTGTGCCATGAGTTGACTCATGAGTCGACTCATGCACTTCAAACATTCATAACTTCAAAAGTATAAGTCCAAAAATAATAAAATTTTCACCAATTGATTACAAATCATTTGTTCTACCAAATGATACTATCAAATCAGGATTTTAGTAAAATTATGATTTTGCCCCTGAAGAGCATAAAGACTTTTTCAAATAAAAATATTTGTATCCCTTCAATCTGCTTTGTAATCATCAAAATCAATCTAGGAGCAACAAAATCTCTCTCTCTCTCCCTTCTCCACACCTCCTCTCCTCTTTATCTTCTCTTTCACACCCAAGAGTTAGGTGTCCCCTTTTTCTACACACCAAGAGGTGCTGCTTTGTCTTTAAGAGTGAAGATCAAGGAGAAGAAGAAGAAGGCTGCTGATCAAGGAGTTGATCTTGCAGTCCAGATCAAGGTATTGATCAAAGTGCTTAAGGCTAAGATTCTTCTTGAGAAGAAGAGTCTTCTATGAGGAGAGATTAATTTAAGATTGATCCTAATTGATATCCGTAGAAGCTGGACACGTGTGCAGCTCGAGCATCTACGAATCCGTGATCATCAGAAGGGGTGAATATCTACCCATGCTAAGATAATGAGATCTGATCTCATTTTTATTTCTAAATTCTAGATTATATATATGTTTTTTTTAGCTTGGATAGGATTAGATTTGATCTCTTGCATGTGGGGTTAAAGGGTTTAACCCATTTTATTTTTCGCTGCATATTTCAAAAGTTTTGAAATCTACATATGCTGTATATCCAATTTTCTAATAATGATATCAGAGTCACAGATTTTTGGAAACACATATGATCTAATTTTTAGATTAGATCTAAAAGTTTTAATGATTTAAAATTAATTTTATGCTGATATAAGGTTGTCCTGGTATAGGGTTTATCCCCCATATTGTAAAGATTATCCTAGTACAAGATTGATCGATTTTAAAAATTATTTTTACAATAATTAAATCAAATTTTTTAGATCTAAAAATTAACTTATATGATATATTTAATTTATGATTAGATCTAAAATTAGAATGATTAAAAATTCATATCAATCTGATATAAGGTTATCCTGATATAAGGTTTATCCCCTATATTGTAAAGGTTGTCCTAGTTTGATGTGAATCGATTTTTAAAAAAATATTTTCAAAATATTTTAATTATTATTTTAGATCTAATTTTATATATATTTGATATGTATAAATTTAGTTTTAGATCTAAAATTTGATATATATGTGATGCATTTTTATTTAGATCTGAAACTATATATGTTTGATATATGAAACTAGATTTAGATCTGAAATAGTTTCAAGATCATAAGCCATTAATTGCAAGCAATGAAATATAATCTAAAAATTATTTTTAGATCTAAAATCATATAGTTGTATGTGGGTATGAGATGAATAAATTAGGTTTAAGTGATCAAACTACAATTAGAGTCTAATTGATTAGATCAGGCTAGAACCCATTTTTGATTTTGAGCAATTGATTGAACCTAATCGATAGATAATTAAGATTAGATCAAAGGGGCTCAAAGTTGAATTTAGTTATAGTTGGTCGCATCAAATCACATTTTGATGTGAATTGATTGACTCAAGATCAAATTTAGCTTAGTGGTTCGGACCCGTTTCAATAGGTTAACCTAATCGATTCTAATCGACCAATTTGATGTCTAAGACAAGTATTTAGATGGTGGTTATTTAATTGATTCCATTGTTTGATCTGGCTAATTTTGATTGGTGTTTAGGGAAAGCAACGGGGGGCCCCTCACGTATCTTAACTTACCTAGCCATCTTGGAAGATTCAGTTTTGTGTTAGGTTACTTGTTGACTCGAGTTCACCCTTACCGACTAGGATAGTTAGACATATTGATGTGCCGACCTAATTTAATCAGTTGGATGTTAGATCTACTGATGTTGCTCCTTGAATTGATTTTGATGATTACAAAGCATTTGAGGGGATTACTAATGATCTTGGCTTGGAAAAAGATTTATTGCATTTCAGGGGCAAAATCATAATTTCATCAATACCTGATTCAAAAGCCTCAAGAACAAGAACAAAAGATGTGTAGTCTATTAGAGAAAAAGAGCTGAACAGCACGCTAATTTTTTGGCTGGCACAGTTTGTGAGTCGACCCCATGGGTCGACCCCCCGGCATGAGTCGACCCCATGAGTCGACCTCTGCTGCTTTTAGGTCAAAATTACATAACCATTATTTTCTGCTGTTTTCCACAGATGTCGACCCTATGAGTCGACCCATGAGCATGAGTCAACCCTATGAGTCGACCCCTGTGACGGAAAAGTTTCACAACGGCTAGTTTTTAACCCGTTTCAATTGTATTTAATGCTCATTTAATGTGCTCTAACGGCTCTATTTTAGCCTAGATTACTCTCTACCATTATTTGAAGATATATAAAGGGACTTAAAGGAGGAAATAAAAAAAAAGAGAAGAGAAAAAGAGAAAATTTTTTAAAAGAAGATTTCAAGCATACTTTTCAGCCCTAAATAAGAGCCCACTCAAAGCATTCAAGAAGCTTTTAATTCAAGTTCACCAACTCCTCAAGTGTTCATTCAAGTCTCCAACCACCTTGAAGAAATCAGAAAGAGCTTTCTTCCATTTGAGTAAAGTGTATTTAAAGCTTCATTCGCTCATTAAAGGAGCTTCTTTTGTATTTTCTGTGCTGTTAATTGTAATACTCCTTTGGAGTTATTGTTTTTATTTTGGAAGGGTTTCAAAATGTGGGAAGGTTGATCCAAACCTTGAATCGGATTGTATTGGGTTGGCTTGTACCCGAAAAATATGGACTAGCTTGGGATAGCTAGAGTTGGAGTTTTCGATGAGTGTATTCAGGTTGAATACAAGTTAGTGGATGAGAATTCCCAAGTCAGAGCTTGGGGAGTGGATGTAGGTGCAAAGTTGGCACCAAACCACTATAAACCCTCTTGTTTGTATTGTGCCTAATTGCTCTTCTTTAGAACTTCGCTATTCTCTTGCATTCTTACATTCAACCATTAGCCTTGAATCAATTACACTCTTCTTACTTATCTTGCTATTGTTAAATAATCTTCATAAATTGAAAGTTATGTTTAAAATTTTTAGAAACCCAATTCACCCCCCCTCTTGGGTTGCATAGCTGGGCAACAAGTGGTATCAGAATCCGGTGCTCTAGCCCTACTTTGATCTAACCAATCAAAGAGCTAAAGATCTATGGCAACTCAAGTTGGCACTTCTCTAACCGAGGGGCAGTCCACTAACCGACCTTCACTTTTCAATGGGTCCAACTATACCTATTGAAAAGCTCGGATAAAAATCTTCATTCAAGCACTCGACTACGATATGTGGAGTATCATAGTAAACGGCCCACACACACCTACTAAAATTATTGATGGTGTGGAATCAGCCAAACCCGAAAAAGATTGGGATGAGGTTGATAAGAAAATAGCCCAACTAAATGCTAAAGCTATGAATATTTTGTATTGTGCTCTTGATGCTAATGAATTCAATCACATTTCAACTTGCATGTCTACTAAAAAAATATGAGATAGATTAGAAGTAACTCATGAAGGAACCAATCAAGTGAAAGAATCCAAAATTAACATGCTAGTGCATAAATATGAACTTTTTAAAATGAAGCATGATGAATCTATAACTAAAATATTTACCCATTTTATTGATATTATAAATGGTCTAAAAAGTGTTGGTAAGTCCTATTCTAATAGTGAGCTCGTAAGAAAGATTCTCAGGTCCTTACCAAGAACTTGAGAAGCCAAAGTGACCGCCATCCAAGAAGCCAAGGATTTGAACATTCTACCCTTGGAAGAGCTTTTTGGATCACTGATGACACATGAGCTAAGCATGAAACAACATCAAGAGGAAGAAGTCAAAAAGAAGAGAACAATCACCCTCAAATTCACAGCTCAACTTGATGAAGAAACTGATGATACCGAAAATGAAGAGCAGGATGAAGAGATGGTTCTCATTACTAGAAGGTTCAAGAAGTTTTTGAGGAAAAGGAAACAAGGAATGAGGAAGAGGCCACTCACAAAAGGAAAACATAGCAAAGAAAAGGATAAAGACCAACCCCTTGTCTGCTATGAATGCAAGAAATCGGGACACTTCAAGTCTGAATGCCCACAACTGAAGAAGGATCCCAAGAAGTACAAGAAGAAGGTCATGATGGTTACTTAGAGTGGAAGTGATGACTCAAGCTTCGAAGAGGAAGACTCAACTGAACAAGCCAACTTGTGCCTTATGGCACATGAAAATGAGGTAAACTCTTCAACTCCTATAGACTTTACCTTTGAAAAACTTCATGAAGCTTTTTATGATTTAATTGATGAACTAAAGAAGCTAGGGGTAAAGAATAAAGAGTTAAAATCAAAGAATCAATCTCTACTAAAACAAAATGAGTGTATTTCAAATGAAAAATCTATCTTGCTTCTAGAAAATCTGAACTTAAAGAATGAAATTGCCAAGCTAAAACCAATAGTTGAAAAATTCACTTTAAGTTCTAATAAACTTAATATGATTCTTGAAAATTAAAAGGCTGTTTATGATAAGACTAGTCTTGGTTTCAACCCCTTAAAGAAATAAAAGTTTCTGAAAAATATCTATGTAAACTCTTCAAACAATAAGTTTTCAAATATTACTTGCTTCAAATGTGGTAAAGCAGGTCACAAGTCGTACACTTGTCTCTCTAACAATTTTTTAAATTCTAATGTAAAGAAAATATGAGTTCCAAAAGGAACCATTGTGACTAACCAAAGAGGACCCAAGAAAGCTTGGGTATCTAAAGCAAAAACTTGACTTTTGCCTGCAGGTGTGTCTAGCATCCCAAGGAGCAAACAGAAAATGGTATCTTGATAGTGGATGCTTGAGACACATGACTGGTGATGAATCTCAATTCATCACACTTGATGCTAAGAATGGAGGGATGGTTACCTTTGGAGACAATGGTAAAGGAAAGATCATCGATATAGGTAACATTGGTATCACTCCCTCCAAGTTTAATGAAAATATTTTGTTAGTAGATGGTTTAAAACATAATTTATTAAGCATCAGTCAATTTTGTGATAAAGAATATAAAGTTATTTTTGAGTCTTCTGTTTGCATTATAACTAGTCCTATTAATGAAGGCATTAAATTTGTTGGGCATAGACATGGCAATGTTTATATGGTAGATTTGAATGATCTATCCAAAATAAACATGCAATGCCTAGTATCCTTGAATGTCAAGATTAATGAAACTAGTTGGCTTTGGCATCGTAGGCTTGCACATATTAGCATGCACTCACTTTCAAAACTCATTAAGAAGGAATTGGTTATTAGTTTACCCAAATTAAATTTTGAAAAGGATAAAATTTGTGATGCATGTCAACTAGGTAAACAAACAAGAGTTTCATTCAAATCTAAAAATATTGTTTCAACTTCTAGGCCATTAGAACTATTGCATATGGATTTATTTGGACCTACTAGAACTACTAGTCTAGGAGAAAAATGATATGGTTTTATAATTATTGATGATTTCTCTCATTTTACATGGGTTTTCTTTTTGGCACACAAGGATGAAACTTTTCAAGTTTTCTCTAAATTTTATCGAAAAGTCACAAATGAGAAAGGTTTTTCGATTCAAAATATTCGAAGTGATCATGGAACCGAATTTGAAAATCAAGATTTTGAAAAGTTTTGTGATGAAAAAAGAATAGGCCACAATTTTTCAGTACCTAAGACACCCCAACAAAATGGGATAGTAGAAAGAAAAAATAGAACCCTTGAAGAAATGGCCCGTACCATGCTATGTGAAAGTAACCTTCCAAGATACTTTTGGACGAAAGCTATTAACACAGCATGTTAAATATTAAATCGTGCTTTAATTAGATAAATTTTAAAGAAAACTCCCTATGAGCTTTGGAAAGGAAAAAAATCAAATATTGCATATTTTCATATTTTTGGTTGCCGATGTTTTGTGTTAAATAATGGTAAAGAAAGACTAGGAAAGTTTGATGCAAAATCTGAAGAAGCAATTTTTTTGGTTACTCCTCTTCTAGTAAAGCTTTTAGAGTTTTTAACAAAAGAACCTTAGTGGTAGAGGAGTCAATATATGTTGTCTTTGATGAAACTAACGATCTTCCTTCAAGGAAGAATGAAGATTTTGATGATGCAGATCCTCTTATAGAAGGGATGAAGGAGATCACTCTAAAAGATTCAACAATTCAAGATGATGAAGAACATGAAGACAAACAAAATGAGGAAGGTGAAGAACGACAAGAACAACCTCAAAGTACAAACAATCTATCTAAAGAATGGAGGTATGATCACAATCACCTCAAGAAACTAATCATTGGTGATCCTACACATGGGGTAAAAACTCATTCTTCTCTTAAAGATGCATTTAATCATTGTACTTTTATCTCTTATCTTGAACCTAAAACTATAGACGAAGCTGAAAAAGATTATAATTGGATTAATGCAATGCAAGAAGAACTTAATCAATTTGAAAGAAATAATGTATGGACCTTAGTATCAAGACCTAAAAACTACTCAATAAATGGCACAAAATGGGTATATAGGAATAAATTGGATGAACATGGAAATGTGATAAGAAATAAGGCAAGATTAGTTGCAAAAGGTTATAATCAAGAAGAAGGAATTGATTTTGATTAGATCTTTTCACCTGTTGCTAGATTAGAGGCAATTAGACTTCTACTTGCATATGCTTGCTTTATGAAATTTAAATTATTCTAAATGGATGTCAAAAATACTTTTTTAAATAGATATATTGCTGAAGAAGTCTATGTAGAACAACCCCCAAGTTTTGAAAATCATGCTTTTTTCAATCATGTCTTTAAATTAAATAAAGTTCTATATGGTTTGAAACAAGCACCCAGGGCTTGGTATGAAAGGCTAAGCAAATTTCTACTTAATAATGGCTTTTCAAGAAAAAATGTAGACACAACACTATTCATCAAAAGAAATCAAGATGATATATTAGTTATACAAATATATGTTGATGATATTATTTTTGGGGCTACTAATGAAACTCTTTGTCAAGATTTTGCAAAGCTCATATAGGGGGAGTTTGAGATGAGCATGATGGGAGAACTTACATTCTTCCTCGAACTTCAAATCAAACAAACAAAGGAAAGAATCTCCATCACCCAAAGCAAGTACACAAGAGAATTACTTAAGAGATTTGGAATGGAGAATTCCAAACCAATTGGCACACCCATGAGCCCAACATATAAGCTTGACAAGGATGAAGAAGGTAAGAGTGTAGACTTAAAATTTTATAGAGGCATGATTAGTTCTCTATTATATTTAACTGCTAGTAGACCTGATATCATGTTTAGTGTTTGCCTGTGTGCTCGATTTCAATCAAATCCAAAAGAATCACACCTGAATGCTGTTAAAAGAATCCTTAGATATTTAAATGGTACACAAACTCTAGGATTATGGTATTCTAAGGACTCATTAATTGACTTAATAGGATATTCTGATACCGATTTTGCTGGATGTAAATTAGATAGAAAAAGTACTAGTGGAACTTACTAATTTTTTGGAGTAAACCTAATCTCTTGGTTTAGCAAGAAACAAAATTCGGTAGCACTGTCTACGGCTGAGGCCGAATATATTGCAGTCGGAAGTTGTTGTGCTCAAATCTTGTGGATTAAGCAACAACTCGAAGACTTTGGTATCAAACTTAATGAAACTCCCATAAGATGTGATAACACTAGTGTTATAAATCTCACTAAAAATCTAATTCAACATTCTAGGTCAAAACATATTGAAATCAGGCATCACTTCATAAGAGAACATGTCCAAAATAAAGACATAATTTTTGACTATGTTTGTACTGAAAAATAATTAGCTGACATCTTTACCAAGGCTTTAAGTGAAGATAGATTTTGTGAAATTAGGAGAGAACTAGGAATCCTTGATCCATCTGCTTAGGTGTCTCTCTGATTCCAAGATATCAATACCAAAAAATTCTTTTAGCTTAATTCTCATCTATTGAGCTCAATCGCCCAAAATAATCATTCTCATAATCAATTTTTGGGTATACATCCTTCTCACAATATTTCAAATTTTTTGAAATTATTTCATCATTTTTCTGAATTTCTCTGTGCCATGAGTCGACCCCCAGGGTCGACCCTAAGGTAAACTTATAATTTTTGACCAAATCTTTCAGACGATTCCTTTTGTTGAAAACTTCCCTTGAGCTGACCCAACTCCTCATCTTCTTCCTTCCACCAAGCCAAAAGACCCCCTCTCTTCTTCCTCAAACCCAAGCTCTTCCCCAAAAACTCTTCCCCCACCATCTCTCACTCTCAAAATCGCCCTCTTAGAACCAAGCTCCTCCCTTTTCTTCTTCCTTATTTGGAGCGAGTAGAGCTTGCCCTAGATTCTACTCGTCTTCTCCAAATCGGCACTCCTCCTCTCCAAAATCCATTCCCTTCTCCTAAAAAAAAAAAAAAAACCTTCTATCTCTCCACACATTTGATCTCCTAAGATCCTTGCTATCTCTGGTTGTAGAAATGGCTCCAAAAATGAAGCTTCCTCAAAGGAGAAAATCAGGCCGCGGGTTGGAAAAGGGTGTGCACCGAAAAAGACAGGCAATCGAGACCTCGTCAGCTTCAATCCCTGCTCCGGCATCTGCTCCAGCTACATCTCGGTCTCCAATAAGCCCCAGTAAGATACCCCTCTCTGATAGGAAGGTAGAGCCCGGCAAAAACATAGATTTCAGATTTTTTGAAAAGGAAGGGTTCTCTATTGGATCAAAAATTAAGGATCAAGGTTGGAAATTCTACTGCTCACTTAAAGAAAATACCTATGTGGATCTGGTTAGAGAATTTTATCTGAACTTGAGCTATAGGAATGAAACAGTAAGATCTACTATAAAGGGTATAGAAATTAGTCTTGATCCTATGCTTTTAGGGAAAATTCTTCATTTACCCTGTGAGGGATACACAAACATGGAACTTCCAGTTAAGGAGGAGGGAATTAATGTGATTCTAGGAAGAACCTTCTCGGGAAGCCTAAACAAATTAGAGGCCAAGATCCTTTCCATTGAGATGAGGATACTACATTAAATAGTAACAAGTTATTCTTCTCTAGAAGTGGTAGACATGATCTCTTCTCAGGCCGAGACATCTGCATTATGTGTCATATTGTTACTCAAACCCCCCTGAACCTCCCGGCATTAATGATTGAAGCTATGAGAGAGACCCTGAATAGGTCCAAGGCACATTTGCCTTTCGACATGGCTCTCACTTTAGTATTCAGGAGGTTTGGAGTTAGCTTTGAGGGGGAGGCAGTAGCTAGACTTTCTCACTCTGACACTATCAACCGCCATACTCTGCACCGCATGAGATTTTCCAAGACTGATGGTGGTTGGTCAAAGGGTGTGGAAGAGAGAGCTGAGGGCAGAACAGAGGAGGAAGGTCCTTCATCACCTCTCCATGATCACAGGACTGTATCTCCAGACATTCAGTTTATTTCTAACCATGAGGCTGGGCCGTTAGAGTCTATGAGGAGGCACAACTCAGTCCAGCAGCCGGACAGCAGAGTACATCCCTAAGAGATCAGATTGGTTGATGACCAGATAGAGATGATATCTCAGCGCGTAGCTCTATACTATCTCATCAGATGGGTACTTCAGCTTCTGCTCAAGGATCGATATTTCATGATATATCTGATCAGGCACTGATCTCCCACATCTCCACTATGTTCCAGATGATTTCTGATCAGTCAGTTCATATCGAGCAGCTTAAGGGTTGTGTAGTGAGACTGACTGGCAGAGTATTCAACTTGCAGAGGCAAGTACTAGCTCTTGCCCACCCACAGCCACATGGAGACATCATTGAGGTCTCAGACCTATCTACGGAGGCAGCCAGACTGCGAGGAGTCTTGGAGAGTGGGTTTGATTTTCTGAGGAGAGAGATCAGGGGCTCCAGTGAGCATGCTTCCACTCAATTCACTGCACTGCTACAATCTGTTTCGAGAGCCTTAAACCTTCTGGACACTATCAGACTATCACTTGTAGCACAGTCCTTTGCTTCACAGCCTTCAGGATCCTCTCACCCCTCCACTCGTGCTGGCACCTCTACCCGTGGCAGAGGCAGACGCGGTCGAGGTCGTTCCCATGGTTGTGATCCTTCATCTCCTCACCCCATCTCTAATTCATCTGACTCTGATCCATCCAGTCATGATCTCTACTAGATCCAGAGTAGTCAGTCTTTTCTTTAGTTTATGTCTAGGATATGTAATGCAATGTTGATTGTTTGACTTTTGGATAGTTTCTATCCATGTCTTTTGTACTCTAAGTCAACACTTATGTATTAAAATATCTTTGTACTCAAAGATCTTTTGAATATATATATATCCTTTGTCCTTCTATAAATATCTCTGAATGTGATCAACTTGAATTACTTTTAAATTTTGCAATACTTGAATAGCAATATCTTTTCAATGAATATATCTTTTACGATTGCTATATTAAGGGGGAGTAAAACAATAAGCAATACAAAATAAGCAATTAAAGAAAGAAGCTAAAGAACTAAAATTGATCCCATCAAAAGGAAGGAATAGAAAATATATTCAAAAAGGGGGAGTAGAGAATCTCAATTGATGCTGTCAAAAAGGGAGAGTAGAGAATCAAGATTGATGAGTTTGAGCAAAGTAATAAGAGCAGTCAAGATTGATCATTAAGATTGAGATTGAGCAATAAGAGCAATACAGATTGAATTATAAGATTGAGATTGAGCAATAAGAGCAATATAGATTGAATTATAAGCAAATTTTAAATTTATAACCAAAGTTCAAATTTTTAGCAAATTTCAAATATGTCTTAAAATTGCTTATGATGCATTTCGTTCCAATACTTGGCTATGATATTTAAGTAATGCATCTTTATAAATTTAAAATTCATGTTCAATGCTTTATATATGCTTTTGCTCAAGTATTTTATCATCATCAAAAAGAGGGAGATTGTTGCTCCTTGAATTGATTTTGATGATTACAAAGTATTTGAGGGGATTACTAATGATCTTGGCTTGGAAAAAGACTTATTGCATTTCAGAGATAAAATCGTAATTTCATCAATACCTGATTCAAAAGCCTCAAGAATAAGAACAAAAGATGTGTAGTCTACTGGAGAAAATTTCAACATTTTGAAAGTATATTTTGCAAGAAAATCAGATTTTTATTTTGAGTTGACCCCAGGAGTCGACTCATGGCTTAAAGAGCTAAACGGTACGCTAATTTTTTGGCTGGTACAGTCTGTGAGTCGACCCATGGGTCGACCCCCTGTATGAGTCGACCCCATGAGTCGACCTTTGCTGCTTTTAGGCCAAAATTACAAAACCATTATTTTCTACTATTTTCCACAGAGGTCGACCCTATGAGTCGACCATGAGCATGAGTCGACCCTATGAGTTGACCCCTGTGATGGAAAGTTTCACAACGGCTAGTTTTTAACCTGTTTCAATTATATTTAATGCTCATTTAATGTGCTCTAATGGCTCTATTTTAGCCCAGATTACTCTCCACCATTATTTGAAGATATATAAAGGGACTTAAAGGAGAAATAAAAAAAAGAAGAAGAGAAAAGAGAAAATTTTTTAAAGAGGATTTCAAGCATACTTTTCAGCCCTAAGCAAGAGCTCACTCAAAGCTTTCAAGAAGCTTTTAATTCAAGTTCACCACTCCTCAAGTGTTCATTCAAGTCTCCAACCACCTTGAGGAAATCAGAAAGAGCTTTCTTCATTTGAGTAAAGTGTATTTAAAGCTTCATTCGCTCATTAAAGGAGCTTCTTTTATATTTTCTGTGCTGTTAATTGTAATACTTTTTTTGAGTTATTGTTTTTATTTTGGAAGGGTTCCAAAATATGAGAAGGTTGATCCGAACTTGAATCAGATTGTATTGGGTTGTCTTGTACCAAAAAATAAGTGGACTAGCTTGGGATAGCAAGAGTCAGAGTTTTCGACGAGTATATTCAAGTTGAATACAAGTTAGTGGATTGGAATTCTCATGTAGGAGCTTGGGGAGTGGATGTAGGTGCAAGGTTGGCACCGAACCACTATAAACCCTCTTATTTGTGTTGTGCCTAATTGCTCTTCTTGAGAACTTCGCTATTCTCTTGCATTCTTACATTCAACCATTAGCCTTGAATCAATTACACTCTTCTTACTTATCTTGCTATTGTTAAATAATCTTCATAAATTGAAAGTTAAGTTTAAAATTTTTAGAAACCCAATTCACCCCCCCCTCTTGGGTTGCATATCTGGGCAACAACTGATTTAGGAGAGATCTAAACCTAAATCTCTTCATTAAATATTAAGTCTAAAGGTCTTCCATCATTGTAGAGATGTGGGTGCCTTCTTGGCGTTGATCATTCTCAGCTGGTTATAGTGGTTCGATTGCATCGAGAAGATACAATCACTCTATTGATATTTGATATCTTGGGATAAAGATAGGGTTAGGCCTCAATAATTGTTAGGTGAGAGTTCCAATGATGGCTTTGTGCTTGCTGGTGAATGATGGATCTGACTTAACTAAGAAATGTGCCAATAATTGTTAAATGAGGCCACAAGACTTAGAGACCAAACCCACTGCATCTTACTTAATGAAGCAATGGATAAATATTGTCGACTTATTGGTCTGTACTCATCAATAACTGTTAGATGAGGTATGTGTAGATTAATGGGACCGTAGTATCCACTTGAAACTAATTGCATATAGGCTTCCGTTTCTCCATGCGAGGAGTGTGGGAGATTCGAAGAAATATTGAGAGTCTTTGTTTATTTTTTAAAGTTACTAGAATAAACAATCTTATAAGTACAAAATCTAACTAGAAATGGTTATCTCTGTAGATAACCATATCGAGTTCAAATCTCTTAGCCTGAATCCTTGATACAAATATGGTGACCGGCACTGATTACAAAGACTGACTTCAAAATCTAAGAATTATTCTCAATTCTAAAAAACTCACACATGTTCTAGACTAGAAAATGCCTGTGTTACCTACTCGCCCATCTGCTGATCAATGAGCTGCACTTGAGAAGTGGATAGATAAAGATAACAAGATGAAGTGCTACATCTTAGTGTCCATGTCTAATGATCTTCAGCAATAGCATGAAGACATGAGGACTGTCAGAGAGATGTTGGTTCACCTACAAGAGTTGTATGGTGAACAGAGTCGCACAGCTCATTTTGAGGTCTCTTGGAGATTTTTCAGAGCGAAGATGCATGATGGGTAGTCTGTCAATGATCATTGTCTGACAATGATCAAGGACATAGAGGAGCTTCAGAAACTCAGAATGAACATGGAAAAAAAATTGCACGTGGACCTGATCATTCAGTCACTTCCTGATTCATATGGGCAGTTCATTATGAACTACCATATGAATAAAATCGATACCACTTTGCCTGAGTTATTGAATATACTGGAGACTGCAGAGGGCATCTTGAAGAGTTCAAGGGGCATAGTTCTGGCTGCAAAGCGGGCTTTCTCTAAAAGAAAGTCTTCTTTTAAAAAGAAAAAAAAGCCCGTGAAGAAATAAAAGAACGAGGCCAAGCTCAAGAAACAGGTTCTTAAGAAGGGCGATGATAAAAAAAATATTTCCATTGCAACATCGAAGGCCATTGGAGAAGGAACTGTCCAGCCTACCTGGTGACTGTCAAGAGTAGGAAGAAGGATGGGCTTTTTGTAGATACGTCTGAAATGCTTGTTATTGAAACTAATCTAACGATTTTCTCTTCTTCTAGTTAGGTTCTTGATTATGGTTTAAGTGCTCATTTGTGTACTTCAATGCAGGGTCTAAAAGAAATTAAGGGGCTGAGGGAAGATGAGATCACTCTTCGAGTCGGCAATGGAACAAGGGTTGCTGCTGTGGCCGTTGGAACCTACCCTCTATGACTACTGTTAGGATTTAGTTTGCTTCTGAAAGACTGTTACTATGTACCTATAGTCAGTAAAAATTTGATTTCTATCTCTGTACTGACACAAGATAATTATAATTTTTATTTCAATAAAGACATGTGCTCTATTTATTTTGGAAATAAACTTGTAGCACATGCTTCCTTGATTGACGGTCTTTACCATTTGCATACCGATGCAAGTGTAAACATTAACGAGCAAATAGTGAATGTCATAGGGTCTAAGAGACCTAGAGATAAGATCAACCAAAAGTATCTAAGGCACCTTAGGCTAGGCTACATTAGAGAAGATAGACTCAACAAACTGGAGAAAGATGGTCTTCTTAGATCACTAACTTTCGAGTCTTATCTAGTTTGTAAATCATGTCTTCAAGAAAAAATGACCAAGCTACCCTTTGTAGGACAAGGAGAAAGGGCCACAGAGATATTAGTCCTTGTACACACTAATATGTGTGATCCATTCGATGTACAAGTTAGGAGTGGCTATATCTACTTCATAACTTTTATCGATAATTTTTCACGATATGGGTTTGTGTATTTGATGCACCGAAAGTCTGAAGTCTTTGAAAAGTTCATAGAATTCAGACATGAAGTAGAAAAATAGATCAAAAAATCTATAAAGATTCTTCAATCAAATCGAGAAGAAAAATTTCTTAGTAAAAAATTTCGGACCTATCTCCAAGATAATAGCGTAGTCTCACAGTGGACATCTTCAGGGACCCCTCAGCTCAACGGGGTATCCGAAAGGAGGAATCGACCCTATTAGATATGGTTCAATTTATGATGAGCTTCACAGACCTTCTTGACTTTCTCTGGGGACATGCTTTGCTTACTGTGATTCATCTTTTGAATCGAGTTTCCTCTAAATCCATTCCAACCATACCATGTGAATTATGGTATGGTAAGAAGCCAACTCTTGGGTATCTCAAGATTTGGAGATGTCTGGCCCATCTTAAGTGATAGCAAGCTGACAAGTTAGAAGCTAGATCTTTTGGAGCTCATTTAGTAGAGTATCCTAAGGAAACCATAGGATACTATTTCTATCTTCCTGAAGATCACAATGTGATTGTGAGCCGTCATGCCGCAATCTTGAAAAAAAAAATTATCTAAGATGGAGGCAGTGGGAGGAAGATTGAGCTTGAAGAGAAAATCTCTAAAAAGCATCGAGTCTAAGACCATGAACCCAGTAATGAGCCAGTAGATGTAATACCTCCTCCACCTCGTAGATCAAGTAGGATCTCCCATCTTCCAACCAGGTTTGGTCCTTAGTAGATCCACCTGAAGGTATTGTACCTATTAGGTATAAATAGATTTATAAAAAGAAGATAGGGTTAGATGGTAAGGTAGAGACCTATAAGGCAAGGCTAGTTACAAAAAGTTATAGTCAATATGAAGGTATTGACTATCATGAAACCTTTTCACCTATAGCCATGCTGAAATCCATCCATACTCTGCTTGTCATAACAGCATTTCATGATTATGAAATTTGACAGATGAATGTGAAAACTATCTTCCTAAATGGATATCTTGAGAAAGATATCTATATGGAGCAGCCTCTGAATTTTACATCTAATGATAGTGATCACAAGTCTACAAGCTATAAAGATCTATTTATGAACTCAAGCAAGCATCTCGAAGTTGGAACACTCGCTTCAATGATGTGATCAAAATATTTGATTTTATCAAAGATGAAGAGGAGTCATGTGTGTACAAAAAGATCAGTGGCAGCATTGTTACATTCCTCATATTGTACATGGATGACATCTTCCTGATTGAAAATGATATTTCCATGCTGACGTCAGTCAAAGTATGGTTATTAAAAGAGTTCACCATGAACGACCTAGGAGAAGCTTCCTACATTCTTGGTATAAAGGTCTATAGAGATAGATCTAAGAGAATGATAGGACTCTTACAGCATATGTACATGAGGAGGTGCTGAAAAGGTTCAGTATGAAAAACTTCAAGAGGGATCTTTTGCCCCTTGGATATGGCATTCATCTCTTCAAGAAGATGTGCCCTGACACACCTGAGGAGATCCAGCACATGAGCAAGATCCCTTATGTTTTGGCAATAGGGAGCCTCATGTATGCCATGTTATATATACGTCCTAATATAGCACTTGCCGTGACTGTCACGAGTAGATATCAGGCGAATACAGATGAAGAATACTGGATTGCTATTAGAAATATCCTTAAGTACTTAAGGACTAAGGATTTGATGTTGGTCTTTGGTGGAGGATCAAAGCTGAAAGTTGAGGGATTTATCGATTCAGACTTTATGGCTGATGTCGATGATAGAAAATCTATATCAGGGTGTATCTTCTGTATAATGGTGGTGCGGCTAGCTGAAAGAGTTCCAAGCAGTCGATCATTATAAATTCGACCATGAAAGTCAAGTACATCACCGTCTTTAAAGCTACTAAGGAAGCTTTTTGGTTCAAGAAGTTCATTGCAGAGCCAGGTGTGATACCATCAGATGCTATTGCACTGCACTGCGATAACAATGGAGCTATAGCCTTCGCTATATAGTCAAAGTCTCACTAGAAGTCCAAGCACATAGAGCGGTGGTTTCACATCATATGCGAATATCTCGAGATAAAGTTCGTCGAGATGTAGAGAGTCGACTCCGCACTAAATGTGGTGGACCCACTAATTAAGCCTCTTAGCCAGCAGAAGATCGAAGCTGATCTTGAGAAGATGGGTCTTAAGTATATGGCTAATTGGCTTTAGGTTAAGTGAGAGTTTGTTGGATTTGTGCCCTATAAGTCAATTATTGGCTGACACATTATGTAATTCTAGGGCCTAAACTTATATTTATAATTTTTTTATTATCAATAAAAGATTTTTCATTCCAATCATGTTTGTATCCATGATTTATCTTAGAAATTAATAAAGATGATTTTTATATATTCTTAAAGAGTTAAGAATTTGAGACATACATTAATTAGTGGTTAATTTCTAAATACTTCCGATCAAAGGATTGTCACGAAGGACAGTGATCAATCTATTTGAGATCAATGCATGGTTCACCTTTTTTGTGGGTAGATGAGTCTCAGGTCTACGGTGTAGAGACACTAGGGTGAAGGTGTAGGTGGTTGTTAGAGAAAACTTGCACTGAGCATGACCAACACAAGAATCACATAGATGTCTACTCACTCATCAGTGATCTTCTCGATATTGCAGTGGTGTGAGTGGTCCTTTGACCTACGGTGCCATTGGCTATTCATAGTAAGGCTATTGGATTTGACTGCATATTCTCTTGGTCCCTAGCTATTTGGATCCTTGCTGTGTATGTTGGCTTCAGTAGGTTCAGGTTTGTTGTTTGGAGTAGGATGTACTTAGATGGAATCTATCGATCTTGGTAGAAAAGGAGAAGTCCTATACGATTTGCGAAACTGAGTTCATAAAGTCTTTGGCCAAAATAAGTATGAATACTGAAAAAGAATTTCTACAGGATTCACAAATAAACTCGAATCGAGCCAATCTAGTATATGACTGATGATGAAGTCTGACAAATTCTCCATGACCTTCGTCAAGTCGAAACTCACGATAGAAGGACTGAATCATACAATAACTACACCTAGAGATTCGTACTTTTATTCTATTGGATTGTCACTACATACTGCTAGGTGCACTAGTGGATTGTGAGACTCATTGGCATTATCTTGATGATTGATGGCTCTTGAAGGGTAGAATTAAAAATATTCCAATCCATCGAAAAGAATTTCAATGATATTATGATGGAGATCATAATATATCTCACTACCAAATAGAATGGAACCTATGGGGTCACACATTAAGGATTTAATCTCAATTTACCAATTGACTTATGAAGTTCCAATTGGATTAGGATTTATTGAAATCCTATTAAGTTTATAAGAACCATGCTAGCATACGATTAAACCTTATTCTTTTCGAGACTTTGATTTGATTAAGTCCATAGCCTTGAACCTAACCTAAATCCATTTGATTTAATTAGACTCTTAATTATGAGTCTAAGAGGATTTGATTAAGTCAATTAGTTGGCATAATTATCTAACATTATTTCTTCTTTATCTCCTAATTATCTCTAAGTGTGCATGTGGAATAGATGGAAGATTGGTGGTGCTTCCTTCTCTTTTGCCAGAATTGGGCACCAAATCCTAAAAGGACCCACCCCCTCTTATGTGGCATGGCATGGAGGAGAGAGAGTGGGCCATTCCCCTCTCTTATTTGGCTAGAAATCTCTTTGTGGGCACTAAGAATTGGCACCCCAACTACCTAACATATATTCCTATGATGTCTCTTGTACATGCTTAAAGGAGTTGATCATATACCATTTATATCTGATTTTAATTAAAATAAATCAGATTAAATAAGTAAAGGATTCTTATGAGATAATGATCTATCTTTTAAGATAATTGGATTTCTATTATGTGTCAGGGTAGTACTTATATAAAGGGCATGTCTCTAGGGTTCTACTAATTGATTTTTGATGAAAATCTCTCTCTCTCTCGCTTCTCCATGCCTCCTCTCCTTCCTCTTTTTCTCTTCCATGCCCAAGAGTTGGCATCTCCTTTTTCCACACACCAAGAGGTGCTGCTTTGTCTTCAAGAGTGAAGATCGAGGAGAAGAAGAAGAAGGCTGCTGATCAAGGAGTTGATCCTGCAATCCAGATCCAGGTGTTGATCAAGGTGCTCAAGCTAAGATTCTTCTTGGGAAGAAGAGTCTTTTATGAGGAGAAATTAGTTTGAGATTGATCTCGATGGATACCTGTAGAAGTCGGACACGTATATGGCTCGAGCATCTACGAATCCGTGATCATCAAAAGTGGTGAATATCTACCCGCACCAAGGTAATGAGATTTATCTCATATTCATTTCAAAATTTCAGATTATATATATATATTTTCTCTGGACTTAGGTAGGATTAGATTTGATCTCTTGCATGCAATGTTAAAGGGTTTAATATTTTATTTTCCACTGTATTTTAAAAGTTTTGAAATCTACATATGTTCCTATCTGATTTTCTAATAAAAGTAATTTTGAAAAGACTTTTGAATCAGGTGACATCTCTCTTTTTCTTTCTTTTTATATGCACTCTTCATTTTCTTAACTCCATTGAGGACAATGTCGGTTAACTTATGGGGGGAGAATAAAAAAAATTTAAATTTTTAAAATCCTTAAGTAAGTTAGTATTTAGCATTTAAGCACCTGATTATATTGAAGAATCGAGTTAAACCAAGCATGTTTTAAAGAAAATTGATGCACAGATCAGAGAATTTGTGAGATACGAGGAATTAAGTATTAAAAAAACTCAATAAAGAGTTAAGTTTAGAACTTAAACAGTTTTTCTTGAATATTTCTAATTTTTTTTACCAGTATCAAAGAAGAGTTACTTCCTATGGACTTGTGTAGGATAACTATATGTTTCTTCATATATATATAAAAAAAAAAGTTTTCAAGTACTTCATGACTGACTAATCGGGCCTCTTTACCTAAGCAAGTATTGAGTTTTACGTCAAAAGGTATGAAGGGCAAAGAAGCTTTATTGTAAAGCTATTTTAACTCATAGCCTGTTTGATTCGAGCAAGTAAGTTCGAGAGTATGTATACTAGTGCCCCAAAGCCATCTGTTCGAGAGTCATTGGCTAAAACTCGCTACATGGATCAGACAGAAAGCTTAAGGGGTTAAGATATTCAATAACGATACAACATTAAAAAAAAATAAAAAAATAATAAATGAAGGACAGA